>NW_020884874.1:35778840-35871744 GCF_003945725.1 Corapipo altera
AGAATAGAATAGAATAGAATAGAATAGAATAGAATAGAATAGAATAGGAGTTATGCCTCACAAGCTATGATCTAGCATGAGGGGTCCATCCAGAAGAGTAACAATCTGCAGTGCAAGTCCCAGGCCCACCAAGGAAATTAGGTCAGAAACAGACACATCTACAACATTGCTCAGGCAGGGACTGAGAGTCCCAGCTGAGCTGAGACACATCCCCTGGGCCCTTCACAGGAGATAATGCTGGTGGAGGTCCCAGGGAATGTCAGTCCCAGCCACTGAGGCCTACAAGCACTCCCTGGCACCTGCACAGCTCATATGCTCTCCTTTAGAAAATGATGGTTGACTACGTTGGAGAGAGAGTATTGGGCCAGATGGACCTTCTCTCTCTAATGAGTACTACTGTTCTCAGACTCTTTTGGTTTAGCATTTTTCCCACAGAAAACAGCTCAGGCATTTCTAAAATTTATTACAAGGAGAAAAAAAAATCCACAGGGAAATGAACAGGTATTGCTCAGCTCAAAAACATTTGCAACCATTTAGTTCAGGAGCATGCTCTGCTTCAGATTGAGGGCTTAATCACTGAGCCTTTCTAGTGTCAGAGATGCAGGGGTTTGACATCCTGTTTTCACAGGAAAACTGGAAACCCAGCTAAACTGGAAGACTTCCAAAAACACACTTCATATACGCTTTTTGCAAATTTGTTCAGTTGGTCAAATAATTGCAAGAAGATTCACAGCTCTCACACCCATCAGAAGGTACACGCCTTCTTTCCACAAAGGGACAGAGCCAATGTCTAGGCTGGGACATGATTAGCCATTCAGTGCCCTCTGCTAATGCAGGGCTGGGAAGAAATATCAGAGATCTCCTCAGCATGTACTGCTAGGGAAAGGAGGAGATAGCAGGATGAGGGAACAAGTTGAGCCAGCAGCACCTGCATTCAGTTAATTAGGATCAAAAAGGAGCATTTTGGCCTTGACTGGTGTTTTTGATAAAGAAAGCGCAGTGTTCTCAAAGTGAAAACCACTTTGAACAGTCTGCATGATAGCGTATGTTTCTCTCTCGTGCCTGAACACAGCCACATGATGCAAAGTGAATGTGTGGGATCAAGGCGTGGGTTTAGGATGATCCTGGCAATTTTGGTTAACTAAAAGACACATACCAGGTGCTGTTTATGAGAGAACCCTAATAAAAGGGGAACTCTAGAAAGATTGAGGGACAAATCCTGAAACCTAACTCTGTGTGGTGTGCAGCCTCATTTCTTTCAGCGCCCATAATCTCCATAGTGGAAACAGAATTCAGATTTGAATTTGAGTTTTAAATTGAATTAGAATTAGAATTAAATAGAACAGAATTCAGTTGGAAGAGATCTATAAGGATCACCTAGTACAACTGCCTGACCATTTTAGGGCTGACCAAAAGTTAAAGCATGATATTAAAGCACAGGACACTGACTGCCTCTCCAGGAAGCCTGTTTCAGTGTTTCACCACCCTCTCTGTAAAGAAATGTTTCATCACATCATGTCCAAAGCCCCCTGATGGATATATCTTTGAGTCAATTCCACATACCCTGTCACTGTATACCAGGGAAAAGATTCTTCATGTCCCCTCCTCAAGAAGCTGTAGAGAGCAACGAGGTCACCTCTTAGCCTCTTTTCTCCAATCTAGACAAGTTCAAAGTCCTTAGCTGCTCCTCATGGGATTTGGGGGCCTCCTATTATGGAGTGACTGCAACAGTCAACAAGGGAAAACTGCCTGTTGTCATCTACCCGGACTTATGTAAGATCTTACACATGGTCCCACATGGCATCCTTATCTTCAAATTGGAGATACATGGATTTGAAGGGTGAATTATTCATTGGATAAGGAATCAGCTGGATGGGCACAGCCAGAGAATTGTGGTCAATGGCTGTATGTCTAGGTGGTGGCCAGTGATGAATGGTGTCTCTCAGGTCTCCATCTTGGGACTGGTGCTCTAATAACTTTATCAATTAAAAGACAGTGGGATTGAGTGCACCCCCAGCAAGTTTACAGGTGACACAAAGCTGAGTGGTGCTGATGACTCAACAGAAGGAAGGGATGCCATCCATAGGGACCTGGGAAAACTTGGTAAGTGGGCCCACGAGAACCCAATGAGGTTCAATGAGTCCAACAGCAAGGTACTGGACTTGGGTCAAGGAAATCCCAGCTGTAAGTATGAACTAGAAGAGGAACTCATTGAGAGTAGCCCTGTGGAGAAGGACTTGAGGTTCCCGTAGATGAAAAGCTGGACATGAAACAACAGTGTGTGCTCATAGCCCAGAAGGCAAACTACATCCCGGGCTGCATCAAAAATGTGGCCATCAGGTCAAGGGATACGATTCTCCAGTTTTACTCTGCTCTTGTGAAACCCCACCTGGAGTACTGCACCCAGCTCTGGGGTTCTCAGCACAAGAAAGATGTGGACCTGTTGGAGCATGTCCACAAAATGATCAGAGGAGTGGGCACCTCTCCTAAGACAAGCAGAGAGTTGAGGTTGTTCAACCTGGAGAAGAGAAGGCTCCAGGAAGACCTTACTGCGTTCTTTCTGTACTTGAAAGGGGTTTATAAACAAGGAGAGTGTCTTTTACACAGGAAGATAGTGATAGGACATGGGGGAAATGGTTTTAAACCAAGAGAAGAGAGATTTAGATTAGATGTTTGGAAGAAATTCTTTACTTGGAGGGTAGTTAAGCACTGAAACAAGTTGCCCAGGGAGGTTGCAGTTGCCCCATCCCTGGAAAGGTTCAAGAACAGGTTGGATAAAGCCCCCGAGCAACCTGGTCTAGTGGGTGGTATTCCTTCCCAGGAATAGATGGTATTTAATGTCCCTCCCACCTCAAGACATTCTATGCTTCAGGTTAAAGAATGATGCACATACTGAGGTGACATTTTAAAAGATAGGCTTCATCATTGTCATTTGTGTTTCTCTAGATCTAACTTCCCTCTTTAATGTACAATGTAGGTCACCTACTTCCTGGTCAGAGAAGAAAAACGTAGTGGTAGAGTCAGAATCATTCTCTCCAGACATTAGCAGAGAATGTGAAAGGAAGGTAGCAAATGCTGGAATAAGTCCCAAATGTGGGTTTGTAGTGTGGTGTGGTATGACACTGTATGGTATGGCATGGCATGGTGTGGTATATCAGTGGGGAATCATCTATTTCTTTCTAGAAATGTTCGTACATTAGTAAGCAACTAGCTGGATAGAATACACTACAGTTCTGTAAAAAAAACATGTCACAGTGTGTCTCAGCTACTGTGATATTCCAGACAAAGTAGATACAATGTGAATGACTTATGAAAAAGCATAGATGAACCAATCCCTTCAGATGACAATGCCAACATTCTAATGCATGCATTACCATAATTTTTAAATACATCAAATACCACTCTTCAGAAGCACAGTGGCTGGGTGATTGCAGATGTTGAATGTTTCTATGAGATAAGGAAAAGGGGCACAGGATCCCTTTATCAACAGGTACTCTTGCCTACCTACTCCAGCACACACTATAGGCCTGAAAGGAAAAAGGTAAAGCAGAAGTCCCTCTCCGCTGCCAGATCAGCTCACAGGGAAAACTTGTTAGGGAGGGCAGCATCAAGTACTTCTGAGGCTGCTGTACTTTATGCAGTGGACTGGAAGAAAAGAGGTACAAAAGGCAGCTTTAAAGAATTCTGCTTTCCACTTTCCCCTACTATGCTCTACGCAGTTCAGATACAGCCAGGAGCTCAGCCAAAATGTTTGGCGTGGCTATATCATACTCCATCAGGCAGCTGGAATCACTTTATGTTGCTATTTTAATTTAAGACAGAAGATGAGTCTGTTTTTCTTTTCATATTTAATCTGTTAGCTAAGACTTAGCTTTCCCTTTTCCAAAAGCTCATTCAGAATGCACTTTATTTCACACTTCATTTTCCTTGTATTTCATCTAAATATGTTTTTAATATCTGAATTCTGATTTGTTATATATCCACTATACGTTTGTATCATGACTGCCAATTGATTTGGCTTTAAATTTCCCAAAGACCAGGTAAGAAGAGAAAATCTTCTTGGAATACAAATGCTGGATTCTTAATTGAAGTGGGGGAAGATGCTTTGTACCTGTTTCACATGAAAAGCTCAGGAATTTTAGAACTGAATCTTCCTCCAGAGTGGTTTTTAGTATCAGTAAATATTCAACTGCATTCTGTGAATACTGTTTGTTGAGTGAGTCAAATACATGATAGCAACACTTTTCAAGATGGCAAGAAAAAGAAATAAGATACCTTGACAGCTTCCTAGAGAGCTATGTAAGATAATTAAATTCTAATTCTTATAGAATAACTTCTGTATAAAAAATGTAGCTGAACAAACTCCTAATTATTAGTCCTTTAGTTCTTCCTATTTGGCAAAGCTTCCTTATTTCAGCTTGCCTGGACAGAGAAGGAGACTGTATTTTGTGAAAGTACACTTCACAAAATATTTTTCTACATGCCCCTTCATGGAGCATGAAAAGTAGACACTCACTTGCTTATTCCTTTCAATATTGCATTATTGGCTCCTGAAGACAGTTGTGTAGTTTGTGAAGGGAGCAAGAGAGGTTGATTTCATCTGGAAACTTCCCCTTATGTTCTTTGAAAAGCAGCTTTTTTCCTTAGGCATTGAGCACACTGATTCTCAGAACTGTTAGGTCAAGAGTAACCTCTGGTTCTCAGCAACTCTGAAAACCAGTTCACGGGCATCTCCTTTTCCTATCTTTTTCAGAAAAAAAGGCTTAACTAGAAGTGCAGAAACTGTAAGTCTTAACCTTGCAGCTATCATCTCTTACTTCTCTCCTCAGGGCTTTCATTCCCTCCCTCTAGGCACTCTCTTCATATCTCCAATATCATCACTTCCCCATACATATGTTCTTTCCCTCCAGTTCTTAGAATTGTCTCCAGCACTCCCTCTTCACTCTCGCTTTCTATCTGACAGGTTCCAAGAATCTGTCTGTTCTCCAAATTATCCCTATCCCTACAGTCAGTGTCTTTCCTTCCCACTCCCAGCCAATTCTCTCTCTTTCCAATCCACAGGGAATCCTGCCTAGATACGGGCAAACAGAATTCACATTGAACAGCTCAGTAACCAATTGTTTTGTACCACCTCTTTCAACCTAGTAGTGCCATTCAGTAAAAATATCTACTTGTAAAAAGTGCCATAAAGATTTTATGACAAATGTGCTATGAGCTGAGAAGCTTGCCTCTGCAAGCATATTCCTCTAAAATCATGTGGTGTACAGCTGTTGTTTGCTGGCAACACAGTTAGAATGGCTGGAGTATCCAGTGAGTAAACTGAATTGTATCATCCTCTCTAGTTTATAGAGGTTTTTTCTTTTTCTTTTAAAATCTGCCATCCTTCTTCAGAGTTGTCATACATACTTGAAAGAATTTCTTTGGTAGAAACAATTTTTTCCACAACAACATCAAACTCCTATTTTACTATATCATTGCACAGCATTATTGAGGTTTGTTAGAAACTGCAAAAGAAGTTATCTTTCTGCTATAAACAGAGACATACATGTGCAGTAATGAACTCTAAGTCTGAATTCTCAGGGATTGGAATAAACTCAGTAGGACTATCTGCTGTGTCTCCACAGGTTCAACCGCACTCGTAGCTGGAGTGTGGTACAACCCAGAGCTCTATGTTCTTTGACATCAAAGCAGTTTTTAAAATGACAAGGGCCAAGATTTGCAAATGTAAAGAGAGTTAAAGGCAGTAGCCAAACATGGCACTGTAGGAAACCAAGCCCACACTGGGAATCTCTCAAAGACGCCTAAAGCTGAAGTTCCTCTTTTCCCCCAAGCCACTTAGACTAGCACTTCTGTGCTTTGGCTCCATTTCTAAATCCATTTAACTGTTGAAAGTTTGGAATTTGAACGGTTACGCAATTCTCTACATCTGAAGATTATCTCAAAATTTTTAACAAGTTGTAGGTTTGTAAACTACACAGCTACATCAGTCAATGACGGCAAATAATTTTTATAAAAAGCACCATCTTACATAAAAAAAACCAAAGGTTTTACTCACTGTCACAATGATTTGTTTTCTCAACAATACTCCAGCTGCTGTTACCTTTTGAAATGATCTTTTCACCCCAGCTTCTCACTCTCACAAGTCTTAGAGTCTTATAAGAAAAAGAAAGGGTACATGCAGCTGCCTTGGACTACTTTACATGAATACTACTTTATTTGGTACCATTTACAAGGTGATCATGGAACAGCCCATGAAAGATTTAGACTAATTGCATTAATTGCCATCACTTTTTTTTTCAATTAATACCATGATAATAAATCTTAAATCTGAGGATAAAAGAAAGATATTGTAATAAAATATTAATAATATTTCATCAGACTGATACTTTCATAATTTCAAAAAATTAAACTGATATGTTCATTAAATTTAAGAAATATCCACTCCAAATTCTCATTCAATTCACTGAGCGGCTGAGGTCCCTTGGTCTGTTCAGCCTGGAGAAGAAAAGACTAAGGGGAGATCTCATTGCAGTCTACAACATCCTCATGAGAGGAAGAAGAGGGGCAGGCACTGATCTCTTCTCTGTGGTGACCAGTGAAGAACCCAAGAGCTTCTTCACCCAGAGGGTGGTTGGGCACTGGAACAGGCTCGCCAGGGAAGTGGTCACAGTGACAAGCCTCACAGAGTTCAAGAAGTGTTTCGGTGATACTCTCAGGCCCATGGTGTGACTCTTGGGGATGGTCCTGCGCAGGACTGAGGGCTGGACTCAATGATTCCAACTCAGCATATTCTGTGATTCTCTGAGATTGCACATCTGTGTGTACATAGATTTAGCTAACAGTTCAAGAAGACAAGGAGAAAAATACATTCAAACTCAGAAATCTCGTATATGAAGTCAGCAGCAGACTCTTTTTTTTCCTTTGTAATACAACTATCTTTTTTGGCTGGATGTTGGTAAAGGAAATATCTTCTTACCAGACATAAACTGCTGAACAGTCTTTGACAAAGACAGTCTTCATACAAAGACTACATTACTGCACACTACTGCTTGTAAAGAAAACTTGTGAAATTTCTTCCTCAGCAGATTAAACCAGTATAAGGAAAGAGAACAGGTTTGTGAAATGAGTAAAGAGTTGAAGACTTGGTATTGAGATACATGAGAACATGTTGGAAAAATATTAAATAGTCTCTCTCTTTCTTCTGATTTGTTACCCAATTTTAATCACACTCTGCATCAGAAGGTTCTCAGCCAAGCCAGTTGACTGACTGCATATGTAGCCCCAGCACATCAAAGGGATGAGCTACCTCTCAGTATATCAGTAGGGTGGTAGTAATGCATGCTGATTTCAAAGTCACGATTCTGTTATGAAAAATAACTGCTATCACAGTATATACTAACACCCAACTTCACAAAACCCACCAAAAACCAGCAGACGACAATGGTGTCCCCGTTTGCTTTTATCCTGCTTGAAAAACATTGCAAAGATTATTTAATGTTCCCATATTTGGAAAATAAGACTCCTACTGTTTTTTACTTTAGACTGACTCAAATGTGTTATAGTTAATAACTATAGTTATTATAGTTAAACACTATAACACCCCTTAATGTATATTCTCTAAAATAAATTGAAATTCTATTAGTGGTTATGGTAAGAAAAACACTTTTCCCTCCATAAGTTTTGAACAATGTCTGAAAAGCAGGAAATGACAATAAGGAGCAAAAACTGAGAAATCATCTTGAAAATTAAAATAAATGCAAAGTTTCTATCTTATTTCCCTTCTCCAGCTTTCCTAGTAATAATTTTATAAATCATTCCAGAGTACCATATGATGAAAGCAACTATGCCCCCATCAATTAAAAAAACCCCACTATTATACCCATTCAGGGTTTTTCTCTCTTTTCTAGAAGAACATTTATGCAAGTGAGAGTTATAAAATTGGTTGGAACAAGCTACCTCATGGACAGGTGCTGGGCAAGCAACAACTGAACAGGAGTGCTGCCAGTACACCTCACTTTTGGCTTCATCTTTCCAAAGCAGAAAGCTTAGCCATAATGTTTGAATTTCACTCATCGGTCACTTTCTTTTTTCTCCCCTTTCTCCTTCTCCTGCCGGTGTATCCCTTTGAATGCAATGAGGCTTTGCACAGTGGCTATTCAGAACCTAATATAACTCTTAATTGTATTCATTCAAATATTGGATGAAACAAGAATAGAGTCAATTTTAAATTCCTAACTAGTGGTAGCAGTAGGTATAAAAGTCTTCCAGTATTGGAAACTCTGGATGCCTAATATAAAGTCTCTCTTTCAAGGCTTATCCTTTTCTGATTCATTTGTGGTTTTCTTCTTTTCCACTATACAAGCTTATCATTGCATTGCTTCGTTTTTATTTCTAGTGCCTTTGAATGTAACTTCATGCTAAATCCTATATTGGAAAGCCCAGGTAACTTTATTTTTTTTTTTTGTTCTGTGACTCCCTCAAAAATGCTTACTCAGAAAGCATTTTGAAGCACTTACTATGCACAATGACTTGGGTAATCAAATTTATATTTTATCTGCAATTCTTTAAAGGAACAGGTTTTGCACATTTCTCGCTTTTTAGTAAAATGTTCCTGATAATATCAGCTTCAAAATCTTCCCCCAGAACCATATTTTTGGGGAGATTCATTAGCTGGTTGAAATCCAACAGATCTTCTTTCTCAGGAAAGAGCTCTTCAAGAAAAGGATTTGTGGCCCGTGAACTTCAGATTTGGCTCTTAAACTGACCATGTGATGTTTTGTAAAGTTCAGAATTTGTGCCCCAAGGTACACTCTCAGAGCAGACTGGCTTAGAGCCACAGCCAATGTTTATTTTACACCATTTATGGATTCTTTCCCCCTTGATCAACAGCTGATTTGCCTGAACTTAGTTATTTCAAAGCCTTGTTCCATAATATTACTACAACTGAA
Source organism: Corapipo altera (assembly GCF_003945725.1). NCBI lineage: Eukaryota > Metazoa > Chordata > Aves > Passeriformes > Pipridae > Corapipo > Corapipo altera. The sequence goes on from NW_020884874.1 coordinate 35,787,789, forward strand.
CCACTAGACTTTTAACAGATGAACTCTAATAAGACATTTCCCACCAAACTGCATTCCAACAGCTGCACCACAGATCAAGGTGCTGCCAGACTCCAGTCAGGTCTACTCTTTTAGTATATAACACCTTTTTGCAGAAATGTATTCAGTGCTAAACATTTTATTAGTCTTAATCTGGGTGTAAAATTTAATAAAACATACCATTTGGATGAATATAGCATTGCTGAATCCAAACCCAAGAAATAAATAATGTTCACCACAAGAGAGTGATCAACAATTTTGCATTCAAACAACATATACACAAGGAATAAAACTTGCAGGAAGTCTAAAATCACTAAAAAGCTAGAACATGTATTTAAAAATGGAAGGAGATACATAAATGTGGCAATAGTCCTGAATGTAAAGAAATTTTACTTACGTATAAATATTTTTTAATAGTAGCACCCATAGCCAGTGGTGAGGAGATAGTGAGTAAACAGGAGCTACTGTGTACTCTTTTATGTATATATAGTGATCATTGTTGTGTCTTTTAAGTAAGGAAAAAAGTGGAAAGTATAACATTTCAATGCAGATTCAATATATTAAAACAAAGAAGGAAAATCCATAGGATTAAAACCAGTATACACATGACAAACAAGCTGCAGGGAAGCTTGGGTGTCAAGATAAAACTTAGCAAAGTCCTTTGTATATAATGCTTCACTACAATTAAACCATTATATTGAAATATAATGCTGTTAGCATAGTATTAATGATCAGTGAAAAAATAGAACCTGTTATTGCATAATGCCTAACTTCTTTGGAGTACTTTTTATCTATAGAGATCTGAAAGGTTCAAAGCACAACAGTAACAGTTTTTCAAAATATTGTGATAAAGCTATTTCAGTATTTATTCTGACATAGCACATTTAAAATAATGTCCCTTTCTAAATCTTTCAGGCCTTTGAGTAATGACAGAAGGTCTGAGCACCTTGTCACATCCCTGTCCCTACTTATTTTTCCCTTACATACTCTGAATTAGTAGTCTATTCAGGTAATTTGATATGGATGTACATTTCCCCAACCTTCAACATATATAGGCTCAATATAGTTCCCAGGCCAGAAGTCTTCTTTATAGGCACTTTGTCAGAGTATTTGTCTCTGTAGAATGAGGCATTTTGCATGAGTTTATACTTGGCACAATAACCACACTATAGCTGGAAGTAGATGAACAGCCTTACATATACACTGCATATTGGCAATTAAAAAAAAGAGCAGTAAAAAGCAAGATTAGAGTGAGGAGTTTTTTGGAAATTTTGTAACTTTAAAATTATAAAGTTACAAGATTTTACATGTTTTAATTACAGAGGAAAAAAAAGCAATGACTTACCTGTGGAGATGAAGGACTAAAGGTGACATTGATAACAGATTCTGTGTGTCTCCCCAGTTTATGTAAGAAAGTGCTTGAACGCATTTCATATATGTAAGCCTAAAAAAAATGAGACCATATTTTCACTATAAAAAGATTTATCGTGTTCTAGAAGCACTAAATTGTAGTATAGGAAGGCTAAATATTCAGCCTACAGAGAAGTTAGAAAATTTTAATCATAGCTAAAAAGATATAAAAATCATAATCTTAGAATTATTTTCTACAATTTGAGATAATTTAGCAAACGCTTAAGTTAAATTAAAAAAAAGTATTTAGAGAGTATATTTAGAATCTTTTCCCCATAAATAACTAAACATTAGGTATATTTCAAGTAGGTAGGTAAAACAATGACCCTCTTAAAATATATTTTAAATGGTGTTCTTTGGAATTTAAATCCTTTCTTTTAAGTAGTATCAAAGACCTTTCTAAATTTGAAAACTCCTCTGTTAAAATAAATCTTTCAGTTTCAACACAGATCTTTTCAGTTTTTAATTGAACAGCATAGAATTCAATAAGAATTCAATAATATTACAAATGATGCAGGTATCATCAATGAGCAAAAATATACTGCCTGCCTTTGTTTCTCAAAACAAAAAGGAGAAAAGCACCTTGCAAGAAGAAAATTAAATTTTTACTGGTACAGCCTTAAATAATGAAAAAGTGTAAATGCAAAACTGCATCAAGAACCAATCCAAAAATCAGTGAAAGTCATAAGCATACTGATGCTATCAAAAGGATCGCATTGTGATTCTAAATTAGCATTATCTTACGTTAAAAAAACGGTTTGAAAATAAATCCAGGAGTATAAGTCCTCCACATAAGAAATACTTGTGAAAGTCATGTGCAGACACATAGGATTGTTTTAGACTGTTCCTTATCTGGTAAAATAACAATTGTTTGCAGGATACACTAGGCATACACAAGGCATATTAAACAGACCCATAACATATGTAGACTTATTTGGTACATTATAAATAAAATGTGTATTTCAAAAGATAGAATGAATTGTAAAGCATGCAAAAAATATTCAAATGATAATCCAAACTTTACAGTTTCAATAAAAAAAAATTAAAGTTTCATTGTCTTTACCAAATCTCTGCAGTTAATGAATGTGGAATTTAGAACACAGCCTGACAAACTAAACCAAACTGTGTATAGATGCTATGACAACAGTGTATCACTCTGCGACTTAAGTTTTTGGTTGATAGTACCCTAAAATAAGTTAAATCATTCAGACTCAAGGCAGCTGAGCTTCCCCTAGCAGACAGTAAATGGCAAGGTATATGTCCAAAAAACTTACAGACTCAAATGACAGTCTTCCCAATATATGAAAGGACTCATGGACCAATACAGGTCCTGAAAAACTTGTAATGTTCTACTCAGAAAAGAAATCTTATAATTCAACACCTAAGATTCTGTAGTCCTATCCAGCACTGAAGTAACACTGGATTGCCCTCAGTGTCAAGTATTCCATTCATAACCAAATTCACTGCTATGCAAACCAAGAAGCCAAATGTAAATCTACTTAATTGTGTCCACTTTATAAACCTCACATACCCTGGATTCTGCCCAGGATATGGAATTAAAACCACCTACTGGCACAAATGGAGTACCTAAATACAGACAGAAATGTAGGTATGAATTTTTAAACTCTGGATCTTTGGTAGCATTCCACACAGATATTGCCATGCTAACTGGGAAAGTAGCATTGTCTCCAGTAATGTGGTAAAATCATTCTGTCCTTCCTAAATGGATACAGCAAACGCTTGCTAATTGCAAATCCTGCCTTAAAAAGTAATACCTTTCTCCCTACTTTAAAACATCTCAGGAAACTAGTTATAATAATGAGTAGAAGCAGCAATTGTTTGTTTGTTTTAAAACACATGGCCATAACACAGCTACTGTGACTTCCACCACTTGGGACATGATCAGTTCACAAGGGAACAGATAGGTAAGGGGAATCCAAAGAAGACAAAAGTGATATAATGACACAAAGGAAAGCATTCTGATGTGTCTGTAGACATGAAAGTATTTGCTCTAATAGGAAGTACAAGACCACGTATTAGTAAAATCAGTCTGTATACAGGACTACTCAAGTTCTTGCTGTCACCATACAGAAACTGAAGAACAGCTCTTTATAAGTACCTCCAGTTCCAGCACCTCCAGATTAATCTTTTATTGATATAAAAGAATAAAGAGGTAGTGTTGGTTATTTACAGTGTCCTCCTTACATCATGGTTTTCCATTCTTCACTCTGATGATACTATACCGTGACTCAAACGGTATCAAAATTATCAGATGTTGACACGTATGCGATATCTCAGTACCTGTAACATTGTGCTCTCTTCTTCTTAGCCAACCTTTGCCAGACTTTATATCGGACAGCCCTATTGTCCAGATAGGGCTGGACACAAACAGAGTGCTAGAAATTACCTTTGTACTCTAGCAAAGAAGAGGTGTAGTAGAGACTCCAGTCAGGTTGTACTATCACCATCACAGTTCCAGAGCAGAATACAACAGCCATGTTCACAAAATTAATTGGAATATGTATGTCTCAAGAAAATGAGAGATAAGATGGTACAGAAATCCGTATTCCAGGGAGATTCCAGAAAGGAAAGGAGTGCACTGAGTGAGAGGTGAGCAAGAAGTATTACAAGCTGCACTGCACTCTCCAGAACTGGATGTTCCTCCGCATTTAACTAACTAAAGAGTATTTGTGAGAACCGGGAGAAATCATTCTTACCAAACAGCCCTCCAAAATCTTGAGGATCTCTTGTCAAAATGGTTCAATGGTATCAAAATATTCAGTAATGTCATGACAGTTTGAAGTGTTTGTATCATAAAGGAGTCAAATCCTATTCCTCATAGCTACTGAGCACATCTATCCCCTTTAGAACTGTGGGAATGAGCAAAACAGGACAAATAAATTGTGTTTTTTAACAAACTGCAGAACTTTGTTAGATATAAGAACTTAACCAGAATAGAACTGCACTGAAGATAAAATCAAAATTCAGGTGCTTGGTACATACTGTAAGTTATCTGACTCTGCACAACTGACACATGGGTAGCTAGTAAAATAGGTTTACAAAACTTCTACTGCAAGCAGTTATTTCCCTTCACAAGTTAATTACTCCGCAATTGCATCAGTTCTTCTCCATATACTCAGACCAGTCTTTGGCAGAAAGGTATAGGCAGGAGGCAGGACTATGCTTTCTATCACTCACCATATTTTCTCTTTCTGGTTTCAAATTGCTTTACTGCTACTTCTCCTGTTCAAGTCTATTCTCCTTCCCTTTATCGGAAGGAGGCACAAAGAAGAGGTAAAGTCAATGACAGCAAGAGTCAAGAGCACAAAATGCTCTGATTCACAGATCTACAATGCCTTCCAACAATTTCTAAGCTAAGAAGAAACATGCTCCATTTTTTAACCAAGAGAACCTATCACAGAGAGACATGGTTAGTGAAGCCGAAATTTTTCCATCATAATCTAGTAGCTTACAGAACTTTGCCAAAATTATCCAATAAAAATTAATTTTCCATTCCAGGTTCTCAGTTTAATTCAGGAAGGACCATATTCATTTTTGGCTAAATCTTTATGTTCCCATTCCACTCTGTAAAATACATGTGATAATATTTCACTATTTTTTTGAAGACAAATCCAAAGTTTGTGAAGCCCAGGTATTCTAGTAATTTTTACTCTTCCACACAGTTTCTAAATCCACCATTTGACTCATATTTTATTTCAAAAAATGCTATGAAGCATTTGTGCTGTTTCAGTAGAATGTAGCAAGTGTGTATTTGGTGGTCTAATCACACTTCTCAAACTAAAAAGCATTCAAAATCTTACCCCCCACCTTTCAAGAAATTATTCTAAGCCCTGAGCTAGAGATCAGGTTGAGATGCAACACTCTTCTGAATCGTCACATTGTATAACAAGATTCACTGAGCCAGAGAAAAGTAATGACAAGCAACTACAGGTAGAACCCCATCTGTAGCCAACTGCCAAAGCATTCGAAGACATGGGAAAGACCTTTACTCTGACCTTTACTACAAAGACTAAGTTCATACTGAACAGCTGCTAAACAAAAAACATAGAACATGGTTGGGAATGCAACCTGCCCATTGTACTTCATTCTTACAATTCTATCCTAATGGAACTAGTGGTAAACATCTTTCTGATACTGTACTTCTAGCCCTATAAATCTTAAATATTTAGGTGTCATAGTTCAACTTCAACAGAAAAAGGGGCACAGTCTCTAGCTACATCCAAGAATAGTTCATTATGTTGTGGCAGCTATCATCTTCTCTTCCAATAACTGTGATTTAAGGGAAAGTAATAATAATTTTCAATCACAGTAATTTTGACATGTAACACAATGAAATGTGATTAAAAGAAAAACATCATCACATAAAACTGTACAAAACCAGCTTCTGTTTAAGTAACTAGTCACAGATATTTAAACTAGGGAATGATAGCCTAAATTCTGAGAATAAGTTAGCTTCGTTCAAGAGTGAAAATAAACTTTTCAGTACATTCATTTTTAACTTCAATAGTTAAAAAAAAAATAAATTGTGTTTTAACAGAAATAACATTCATAAAAAGAGAAATAATTCCAGTATAAACAATCTTCTACCATAGTCTGCCATAATTTTAGTTTTACTGTATTTCCTGGTGTCATTCAAATTCTTTTGCTATTCTATACTTAACAGATTTTCTTCTCTACAGAAAAAAAAACAACAAAAAAACCCCAAAAAAACAGTTAGTAACTGAGTTATAAATGATATCATAACACTAGCCATAGAATTAAAAAACCCTTGAAAATATGAAATCAATGACAGAGGAAGAACAGCTTTTCAGTAAACCAAATGTAACAAAAAAGAAAACAAAACAGTCTAGGAAGTACTCAGTAATACACAAAATACATATGTGCATATAATCTGTTGTAGACTTTAGCCAAAGTCAATCCCTTTTTTATATATTAAGACCAATTTTTTCTAATAAAAATACTGATTCAGTAGATAATGGTATTTCCTTTCCATTTCTTGCTAAGGGTCAGCCAAAAGTAAAAATAATTTACCTGTACCCATTAGCTTACAAACAAGTTTCCTGCACCCATAACCACATACTTACTTGTATCTCCTTTCACTTGTTGTTTGAAGAAAATTTGGAGTAGTCAGTTCTCATTAACCCAGAGTGTGACAGCATATTTAGCACCTTACAAGCATATATAAGCTTGTGCTTTCTTCTTCAGATTTGTACCAAGAGACAGAAAAGAAGGGTGAAGGCCCCTCCTTGAGTGGAGGAATTCATATCCAAATGGAAAACTACTTTATTCTACTGCATTGGTAGAGTGTGCTAAATAAATTGACTCTTTATCTGCAAAGTTTCACTATAAATTCTTTCCTCTGTTTTCTCACATGCTATCTTCAAAGGAAACTTGTCCCCACCTGTTCCCAGTTTCCTAATCCAATCCATGCCCATACGCATTTGTGTCAAACTACTTATACTCCTAGCCCCTCCTGGGATGGGAAAGAGGGGGAAGCAAATCAGAAACAGAAACACTGAAGAATAACACAAAAATTCTCCTTGTTATCAGCTTTTGGACAGGGATCAGAAAAGCAACACCAGCTTCCAGGAAAACCCTTTGTAACTGCTGTGGTCTCAAACTGGAGTACATATTTTACAAACAGATCACAGAAAGAAACCCCACTAACAAAAACCAAAAAGACATTGATGTCTAGGATGCTTAATTTGGCCATAAGCAAATACAGAATTTTTTTCTTCACAGGTTTTGCATAGATTGGTCGAAGTCATCCATTTTCTGTGACTATTTTTTCTAATCTTTCAAATGAGCTACAGAAGATAGAAGTGTTAAAGCCCATTGATGGGAAAATAAATAAATAATCTTACTTATGATTTCATAAAGGATATCTGCATTTATTAATAAGGCTTTATTTTTCATTTGTCGCCATCAGTGCCATCAAACTTGATGTATAATCTCAGAGTTTATGATATAATTGCTTGATTTGAACTCCATTGTTCCCTGTTTATACTGGGGCACATATCCCATTGAATCATGTATTTTTCCTCAATCTCAAGCTGAAAAAGCTCCTGAAATACTTATACTAAAGAAAAAAAAACAATCAGCCTGAAGCAGACACCCAACATGGAAAGTTTCAGCCCAAAATATTCTCAGTTATAAGCAAACTAAAACAGAATTATAGTGGAAAGTGTTAGACTACCTTAACTATAGGTATCAGTGCCAAATCCACACGTAATAAAACAGATTTCACAAATATCTTAAGCACTGATTAATGCTCTTCAGTCCCAAGATTTCTTACGTATTTGCCACATGGTTACATGGAAAGTCTAATCAAGCCTGGTACCAAAATGTTGAGTACAGTATGGCCTCTCAGAGTCCCTTCCCCTTTTAATGCCACTTATGGAGTTGCCTTTGTGCTAGTCACAGGAAATTTCCCACTACAGTAAGATTTCAGTTTCCATATGAGTTCCTTTGACATAACTACAAAAAGAGTACCAGTGAACATTAAAAATGCTCTTTATTATTAATAGTCAATATTATCAAGATCAGTCATCTTACAGGTTGTAGAAGATACTTTTTAGATATATCAATCTGATGGCAGTTGTAGCTAACACATTTTGAATTTTCCTCACTAAAAAAAGATTACAGAAACCATATCTCTGACTTGCCTCTGTAAGCCACCCTTCTCTGAAGCATCAAAATTGTAATTTTTGCCCATTTTAGTTTCTATTTCATTTGTCAATTTCAAGGCCTTATATATATGATTATTTTCATTTGTCTGCCTAAGAAATTTATGTAGCACCAAACACTATTGTATTTAGGTTGCTTTTACTTTTACAATATACGTAGTATTGTCAGAGTGTAGAATTATTAATTGAAGATTTTGTTATAAGAAAATTTACCTCACCTCTCATTATGAACATCATGGTTGGATCACACTCACTTTCAAAATGGTTCTTTTCTGACTGCTGTTAAGATCCTTCTCTATAGCAAGTCTACCAATAATCACATTCCCTGTTTATATACTGGTGTTGACTGACAAAAGTACTGAAAGATTCAGATGGTACAGAGGATCTTTAATCAGATTTTTAGGCATAACAGGGAATTTTAGTACCTTTAGAAAGAACTAACAAATTTGCAAGCAAAATGAAATCAACTAGTAGGATTACAGTCATATGTACCGATGATACACAAAATTCAGCTACTATCAGAGTTGTAGACCAAGAGCTGCACATATAGAAAACATAAGCCCTGTGGGTTCAAAACTATACATATCCACTTTTAGCACCTCACTGCTGCATACATTCCAAAATGAGCCTTTGGTATTCATATCTACTTTGACTTCCTGTTTTGCCTACATTTGAATACATGTTATTTTCTATAAAGTTAGTTTTCTTTAGCAAAAAGGCTAATTTCTCATACTTCCGCTCAGCTCTGAAAAACATTACCAAACTGAAATGTTAACACAGTAACACACTACAGACTAATGAAATTCAGTTTGACTGGAAAAAAAAAAAGGTGTTCTGTACTAGTTAAATAACAACACATATATAGCCAGCAGAAAATCGTCCACTTCTCTTAAGTGCCAGTCTGATTTCATGGTGGTCAGGTCTGAGGTGCAGCAGCCTAGACAAAGCAATAGTCAGAACTGACCAAAAAGCACACAAGAGCAATTAATCTACTCATATTCACATAATTCCACGGTTCATAAAATAATCTACCAAGGCTACGATTTTCAATCATCTTCAAAGATACATCCAAAGAAGCAGTGAAGTAACAGCATACCCAAAATCATGGCTGTATTAATAAGAAAGCACTATTTATCTCTTCACTCCTAGGACAATCAGCCTAAGAGCCAACTACACTACCAAAGAATTCAAGACACTCAGATTCAAGAGTAATACAAATTTTTGTTCTTTGGAAGGAGATAGATTTTCTCTAGCAATAGCTGACAGAGAGGCAGTCTCAGTCTGTCATTCATTCTCTGCTGTCATTATTCTCTGGATTTTGTTCTGCCAAACAATGTCATTCCTGCCTTTTCCACAGTAAACATTACTAATGGTATTTTCTCCAGATGTTTTCTCTTAAAGCCTATCTTAGTTAAACAGTCTGGACACATAAAATAAAACTTGAGCAATATATAATTGGGATACCAATGACACTGAAAATCAAAATACTTCAGATAGTTGCTACTACTGCCTCATAGAATACATTCTGTTCTGCAAGCCCTCTGGTATGAAGCGTAGACCACAGCAATAAATACTATACAATAGCACTATCACACATTTCTAAAAGTAATTTTCCAGTAAAGCAGTAAAAAAATTTCTCTTATTGTTTTCAAGCCAAATATTCAAGCGTACTCTATTGTATCAAAGATACCTAATTTAAGCATCAGTGACACCTCCAAGATACACTCCTAAGAGATATAGAACTAAATATTCTAAGTTGTTAACAAATCCTGTCTCTTACATTTGCATTCATCCATACCAGAATATCTTTCCCAACCCCTTGCCTTTTCCCTATCTGTAGTCTTTCACCTTCTATTCATTCGTACCAGAAAGTTCTAGCAAACTGGAGTCTCAAAGGGAGAACAAACAACCACATTATTTTGTCATTTATATTTTGGCACTCTTGAGTTGTTTCTTCTTTGATATCTACACCATTTTTTGCAATCCTGGACCTAATCTGATGAAATTTCAAATTTTATCACACCACAGACATACAAGGATGGAAGTATTTCATATAAATGAGATCAAATCAACTAACCACAGGAATAACAAACTGAGATAGGCCACATTTAAATTCTTCTTTTAAAGCCAAAAGGAGAGAAGAAACATATCATTGTTAATCTCCATTTCATAAGTCAGAACTGAGCCACAGAAAGACCAGTGTGACTAATACTATATTTATGGGAATTAAGAAATATAACATAAACGTCTATGGAAATGATTACATTAAGAAGTAGTGAAGTGCAAGATGTACAGAACAAAACAGTGCTGGCAACCCAACTTCCAAATGTCTTTTTCTGGTAGCAAAACACTAGAATATATTGCTCAGCAGGACTGATATTCTATTGTGCAAGAAGACTGATATTCTGTTTGGAATATCAACCTCTGTAGCTATTTATAATCAAGGTGTCAACTGTAAACAAATTCTACAGTTGGTGTTATGCCTGATGCAGAATCTTATATCAGAAAACAACCAAGTCTGAACACAATATCAGGTCTGAGTTTGCATTCAGACACCACTCACAGGCTTGCAGAACTCTTTGGATATGCCCCCAACCAGAATCACTTTCCAGCATCATTTGCATAATGGGAATTTACTCTAAAACCAATTTTGAAAAAAAACAATTAGGGGATCAAGTAGTGAGGTTATGTATAATCACGAAATTGCTTTATCCTGTCTTCTGTTACATTTTTGGGTATTGATGCCCTCTGGGTAAGAAGAAACAATCTTCCTACTCTAACTTTGGTGCCTTCACAGTTAAAAGGCATAAATTTAATCCTGGATTTAAAATTTCAAAGACAATGCAGTAGGCAGTGGGCAAAATCCTAGACTTTGTGGAAAGTGTAAATAAAAGGAAGACAATGTCATATATTACCCATATATTTTTGTTATTGATGTTATTGATGTAGCAACCTGTTATGCTGGAAAACTTCTGGGTTTCTAGTATGGGTCAATCCATGTTAACTTTGGACCCAGGCTTTGAGATTTGACAGGGACAGAGAGTTTTATTTCAGAAAATTCCATTTCAGCACAAGGGTCAAAATGTGCCTCTTAGAGTCAAAGAGAGTTAGAAAGAATGAGTCTGAAAACAATTAAAGAGACAAATATTTATTTCTGCATTCCCTACTTCATTTCTAGAAACTTGAAATTTATTCAGAGAGCCCTAAGGTTTTCAAAGACAAAAATTAAGAACCTAATTAGACATGAAGTAAAACACCCAACTATAACTACATGGAGCACAGAAGAAAATTAGTTATTTTTATTATAAAAAGTAGCATTTCCCACTCTCTAGATATTTTTTGTTTTTTTACACTAAGATTTCTCTAGTCAACAAATGTTTAGGTAAACATTTTTGTACAGAGCCCAGCAAAATGGAAATCTAAACCTAATTTAGAGTATATTTGTCCAACATCCTTAATAGTGTTGTTTGATAGTCAGAAACTTTAAACTGTCCCCTTGTAAAATAGTTAGAAATTAAAATATTAGGTATATTCAGTTGAGAAAAAGTCAACCAATTTCAGTTGTAACCCTAGACTATTTAAAATGAATAGAAAATCTGATGTTAGAAATGTTAACTTTCTATATTTTCTAATCATGATTAATTACGTAAAGGAAAATCACCGTTCAAAACCAGAATACTGATTACCCACTTTGATCAGACTATCAGGTCCTATAAAGGTCTTGATAAAAGTTCTCTTAAAGAAGTTGGAGTAATCAGTTAGGGAAACACTTTCAACCCTCAATTTACAGTTTCTACAAATCTCACACTAACACACACAAAAGGAGTTCAAATAAAACCAAGTGGCTACTTCACCCACACAAAAGCCAAACCAAGCTCTTCTTATATAAAATAGGTTATACACTTTCTAAGTAGAGAAAAAGGCAGGCAGAATTTTCATCTCTTTATCTTACAATAACGTATTTTGGTTTCCTGTTTCTATGACATGAAGGAATGTGATTTTTTTATTAATCAATGTAGACAACGTATTTCTCTCTGTCAAATACTTCAGATATTGTGAAATATAAAAGGCAGTTTAAGATTAATGTCTCTCAATTATATTCCAATTATGCCTCTTTTGGCTTTAAAATCAATCACATTTGTTAACCACAGAGTGCAAGATTTGCACTTGATAAAGTAAACTCCAAGATGATTGAAGGTACAGTTACTGCTCAGTGGAAAGTTACATAACTTATTTCCAGAATGCTCTTTGTATCCACAGTGCTGATTTTTTATGCAATTTTTTTAATTCCAATGGACATTCATTCATACAATCTGCAAAACTATGTGACTTCTTGATTCTATCAAAACTGTCCAAGTTGAACATTAGCCCATCTGTCAGGATGTTTTTAATTGAACAATATGAATGGGCTATTCAATGCCACATTCAATTTTCTGTTTCAAAAGGAAACACAAAAGTATATTCAGTCTCAACGCTTCAAAACGAAGCCTCCTAAAAATGCCCCAAACCTGCATTTTGTCCTAACAGTACAGTGTAAGCATGATTTCAAAACTTGACCCAGTTTTCCTAAGGGGACAAGAAGGACAATTAAAATTCTCTACAGACATAGGATGCAAATTATTCAAAAAATTCTAACCCAGGAGCCACACTAGAAAGTATTGACTGGCACTGTGCCCACCAGGGACCGCATGCCGAGTGGAGTAGGATGCACTCTAGCTGTTCAGCTTTATTTGATGACCCACCGTGTGCCAAGACTTTGGAGTAAGGGTAAAATCATGCTGTCTTTCTTTTTTGTATCAGCACTAATTCCAAACAAATACCTTAACATAAAAGAGAAGAGAACAGGTCTTGTAACTGCACCTCTTTTTATACAATTTGAAAGCAGCCTTAATTAGTAATCTCAAATAAATATATTTGTATCATGTACATTATGAGCTGAGATGAATATTAGATGTGTTTGTTTCACAGACAAAACAAAAAGCCCTTCTTTTGTATAGCAGTTTGCATTTTGAAATGCAATTTACAAGAAACTTGAAAAGTATATTTTATCATGGAAATGTCAAGAACACAGTACCTGTTGCCAGGCATCCAGAAATCTGCCAGTAAAATCTCTAACCTTCATACATGATTTGAGCCAGTATTTCAAAACTAGTGACAACAGTAAATTCCTCTCATTCTGAATTTGACCAGAAACTGTGTCACGTTTTGATGACTCACATAGAAATACCTAGAAGAAAGTTAAAACTTCCCTACCCAGCTGTATTGAAAGGTTGTGTTTGCAACAAACCCAATTCAACTTTGGTTTCAAATGCCTATAGTACAAGTTAGCAATCATCTATCTCTTAGCAAACACTGTGGAAAACATTCTGCCAACAATGCAGGCACAACTGAATTAAAATTAGGTGCATACTCAAAAAGGTAGCAATACACATTTACTCAGGATTCTTTTCTAAGTGTAATAATTTAAGGATGGTTGACATTGAAAACAGAACCTGTCTGGGGAGCAAACACACACCAAGGGTGTGGAAAGTTCTAATTCCAGTTGAATGACTTCTCATTTTGTATTCAGCTGACTGGTTCCTAAGAAATCCATGAAAAAAGATTTACCACCCTGTATTTGAGAGCTTAAGTAAATTAATACGTAGTTGCTACATGGTTCCTAGTGGTCAGACATGTATAAAACAGATAAAGCTGTGCTACGGGAATGTGCTACATTCTCCTCATCTTTGATGACACATGACAATTCAGAGTCAAGCATTATGAAAACCTGTACAAAGAAGCTTTTAACAATTACTTTGAGCACTAAGATGTAGTTGTGCAGGGATTTTTCAGACAAAAAGATCGTGAATCATATGTAACTGCTACATATGAATTAATTACATGAAAGTATCATAGACCTCAGTTTCACACATTAAAATGAATCCTAGAAACACACATAAAAAGACTCTTTTACATACAATATGAGTAGCTCCTATAGTTTAGGAGGAAAATAAGCAAAAACATAACTTACATATTTGTCATCTGATCCACTGGCTATAAACCGTCCACAAGGAGACACTGCAATTCCACATGGATAGCAGCGGCTACTGTGCCCTTCAAAACGACGTTCACACCTATAGAGAAATTTCAGTGTTGTCAACACTAAGTAAAAATTACATTTTTTACTGCCATTTTCATGACATCCCACTGAAATCTAATCCGCTCTCCTTAGTCTACAAATTGACTAAGGTAAATTCACAAATTAAGTTTTAAAAATCTCTGCAGTAGATTTTGAAAAAACTGAAAGACATTAAAGAACATTAATGACTAAAAATAAAAAGAACACACAAAGCTACCCCAGGACAATGACCAAACCCATGTTTTGGCCTTGTTTATTTTACAGAGGTAGAAACATCATCAGTAATTAGAAATTAGGAGCTGTAATGCCTACCATTAAGCTACCCTAGGTAGCCATCTCAGAAGGGAAAGCTGAACTCCTGCATTAAGAGGAAGCTGTTGTGGAAGTCTGCTCTGTAAAGATTTAGAAATCTTCCTCAAGTAATTTATATCAAATGAAGATATGGTATGTGGAATCATAACATAAATTATTATTGCTTGCTTTTCTTACAATCAAATCTGGATATTTAAAATTTGTTTTATTTTATATGGTAATTCAAGAAAGGCAATATCAAACTGACATTCCAAACTGATAAATCTAGCTATATCTAGCCCACAACTGTAAATAAATTCTTACCTATCTGCATTAATACAGTCTAAAGGAAGGAATGCATTTAAATCTAATACAAAGAATTAATTTCCTGCTTTTCATGCTAATATTGCAAGAAGCATTGTGGAGCAGGTTTTTGGTAGCTGAGCACACCTGGACCATTTAATAATAAAAATGTTTTTAATGAGATGAAGATTAATATCCATCTAAAAGAAATACATGGTTGTAAAGAACTGTGATAGCTTTGCAGTCGATACAAAACTAAGGGGAAAAAAAGTACTATTTAGAGTTTCTTCAATATTAAAACACATTTTAGTACAAGTTTCAACCCCATTCAGAACTGTCATTTACACATGCAGACCTCATTTCAGAGGTTTATTTTTATACCCATGAGGTATCATTTCCAAACAGACTTATAATAACCTGTGTTCTTCTTTTGCCTTTATTATGAATGCTGTCAACCTACCTTTTTGTTACAAAACAAATTCACATACTTCATAATAATGCAGCTGTCACATATTCTTTTTTTTTTTTTAACGTATGCTAGGTCCAGGAACAAATTTGAAATACTAAAATCTCCTGCCAAGATCTGTGATATACACTTTTTCCTGGCCAGTGAAAGCACAGAAGCTATGTAAATTCAATTGACTGAACCCATATGCAGGAAGCTCTATATTTTTACACCACATTGTTCTGTTGTAGACACACGTGTATGTGTAAGAATGCACTATTCCAAGTTGGTTTCACTCACCCAGGTGAAACAGGCATAATTCAACAAAAACATTACTTTGTGACTGATCCAACTGCTATTACTTACTAAAGCATAAAAGAGACACTTTTGAACGCGTGAAAATACAAAATTTTACAGAGCCTAACTCCAAACTTTATAGTATGTATATGGTTGAATTTCTATATAACAAAGCTACTGATATTAAGAGATATTTTGAGCTTATAGTAACCAGACCTTTCACGTCAAACTAGTTCTACCCTAAAACTGTAAATAACCCAATTTAAGAGTATACTACAGTTAAAGAAAAGCAACTTATAAAGGCAGTCAATTACTGTGACTGAGATGTAAAAACATTTTTCAACTTCAGTTTTTTCTCATGAATATTCAGAGACTTTCAATAAGCAATGGCCACATTGTGAATTTGGTCTATTGAATAACCTGCCTTTGTTCAAGTTTCCTATTGACAGTAAAGGGGAATACTAGCTAACTCAGTCTCCTTTCATATCCAGCATTCTAACATATATAATTCCAAAGGTTAGGCAATGGAGGACACATCATAGAACATATATTTGATTTATACTTTCAAAAAACTTTACTTTTTGGGAAGTAACCTGAAAGAAAACATGAAGGGCAGCCTATGCCTCCCATGCTGCAGCTTTCACAGAATCACATAATGACTGAGGTTGGAAGGCATCTCTGGAGGTCACCTTGTCCAGCTACTCTGCTCACCTACAGTCAGTTGCCAATGACCATGTCTGGATGGGTTTTGAATATCTTCAAGGTGTGAAACTCCACAACCTCACTGGGAAACCTGTGGCAGAACTCGGTCACTGGAAATGGTTTCCAGAGTTACTTGTTCTGTCACCTTTCCAGGGATCAAGGTCTCTCAGTTTCCTTTGATCTCCTTCATGCCATTTTTGAAGTTGGGAGTGACATTTACTTTCATTCAGTCTTCAGGCAGCTCTCTTGATCATCATGATCTTTTCAAGACAACTGACAGTGGCCTGACAATGACATCAGCCATCGGAGAGCTGAAGGAAGACCTTAAAGAAGACAGAGCTAGACTCTTTCCATTGGTGCTCAGTGATGGGAAAAGAGGCAATGGGCAAAAACTGAAATACAAGAGGTTCTTTATGAACACTAGGAGACACTTGTTTACTTCCCCACTTTTTTGTGAGGGTGAATGAGCATTGGTACAGGTTGCCAGAGGAGGTTGTGATGTCTCCTTCCTTGGATATATTCAAGAGTCATTTGGACATAATGCTGGGCAACTGACTCCAGGTGACTCTGCTTGAAGCAGGGTGGATGGACAAGGTGACTTCCAAAGGTGCCTTCCAACCACAATCATGACGCAATACTGTGATTAACAGCAAAGGCACTATTGTAACTTTGAGGACATCTTTCTTTCAAATATCCTAGACAGAGAGAAATAAAACATAAGCCTGATATGTCTGCTGTTCCCCTTTATGGTCAGATGTGGCATTGCAAGATTTTGCCCTCAGTTAGGCTCCTATCAAACATTATTCATTGTGTAGAGTAAATCTTTCCCAAAAATCAGCCTTAATCATGTTTTTTCTTGTCTCAGATAGAGTCCCAGTTGCACTGCTTACAAATTTCAGAGAGGTTTTTCTTTTCCTTCTGAGTGCATTCTAATAGAAAATTTGAAGAAAAAGTTTCTTTTTAATCTTATACTTGTAAGATATATCAGAATCCTATGAAAGACATTTCCTCCTGAGAAAAATAAACAAAATTCATATATCCATTGTCCTTCCTGAACGTGTCTTCAGGATGAGCATTCTTCCTTAATAAAGCACTGGTCATCTGGACTACTTCTAAGTCTTTAAGACCTCATTCTCAGGGGCTGTAAAAGATAACTTCATCAATGGGGTGTTTCTGCTTCACAGAAGAGTCTACTAATAAAATGCTGCAAACCACTTCCTTTTAAAAGAATTTGACTCCTCTATATTTGTGACCAATAACTCAATTGCTTCACTATTAAATGGATACATAAAACTAACAGTATTCCAAGGCTTTCACTGATCTTTTCTCTGCTATACCACAGCAGTATAAAGCAATGTCTGAGTCATAGGACAATGCCTCTTTCCTTGTGCTAGTACAGCCACAGTAATAACCCATACCCTGGATTCTATTCTCTTCATGGTTTTCCTGTTCAACTTTTCCTTTATATCAGGACATATGTTCTATTACAAGTCTAGCTACTTCCCTACCCCCTCAAAATCCCATTCTAAAAAGACATTAAAAAAAATTATTCTAATTAAACTTTCCACAGAGTTCAGTAGAATCTTTGTTATGCAATCTATTAGCTCCAGATAACTCCAAGTATCACAGCAATGGAAAAAAATGGACAAAAAAAATCCTAGAATAAACAGATAGATACTATGTGTATTCTTTCAGGGGTTTTCTTTTTTCAGGCTTTTTTATCCTTTTTTTTTTTTTTTTAAGTAGCAACAGGTGGTGATCAAAATTATTTTGGATATTGCAGGCTTTACGTGGCCAGCTGGCATGCTGTCCAGCCTCCTAAGAATGCTTTTCTGGTCAGAGTTTTTCAGAGGTTACCATGACAAACATCTGGTAATTGCATGGGACAGCAAACAGCCAAGTTTTCCCTATGTTCTCCATTGTACATCTTTTAGTCTACATTCCAAAATATGTATCTTTTCATGTTGCAAAAACTTGGAGAATATTAGAAAAAAATGAAATATATTATCTGTCTTTATAAGCAAAAGATGCTAGAGTGGTGTGTGTCTTTATGAATAAGGGGATACTTTCACAAATAAGTCTATTTAATTCTACTTGATTTGTTTAAAAAAAACCCTGCAAACCAACGTTGTCGTTTTTTTTTTCTAACCCCTTCTCCTTGTATTCTGTTACTTGTTCCCAGTGCTCTGGTATTTGCTTAGAGACCCTTCAGTACCAACAGATCCACTGAGGTTCTGCAGAATCCAAGTAAAACTTGACAGTAGCAGTAGCTACCTTAGATGTACTATACATATGGGTTTCATTTTAGACACAAACGAAATCCTTCAAGTGGGAGCTCAGCATATTTTCACTCTCCAGCAGTGACTACATGTTGCCCATCCTCTATACTTTCATGCATCTCCACTCTCAAACTTGGAGGAACTCCAGCCACTGCTTTATCCCACAGAATCCATATAACTAGACACAAAACCTCCAAGGAAAAAAAATACGATAAATCATGAGATCCTCACATTCAGAAGAAACCAAGTAATCAAATTCTGAGTATGTGTATATGTGTATTTTGTTTAAGATGATGTCAAGCAGTTAGTTCACAGTGGAGATGCAAACTAAAAAGTATCTCAAAATTGAAGTATCTCATTCAAACTGCAATTCTGACCCTAAGGCTCTCAAAGTGCAATTGTGAGAAAATGTATGAGTTCCATGTGGCTGTGGGAATTCTTCTAAAATATGTTGCACAGGATCATAATACTAGTTGGAGATTCTACCTTAATGTCTAAAACTATCTTTTATACAATTGGCTAATCCTTTCAGAGGCTGAAAGAAGGTGAAACTGATTTTCCCTGGGATCATACATCAAAGCATTATCAGGCAGTTGAGTATTCTGCAGAAGCAATTCAGTTTGCGCAAGTAGTCCAGTAGTCCTCAAATTTTCACTGAGGTCCAATATGCAACCAATGCCTTTCTTTTTTTTTTTTTTCCAGAAATTGATGAGAAATGGCTACTTCAGCAGCAAACAGCATTAGAACAGCTGAACTTCTGTTTCTCAACTGATCAGAGTGTGAGTCAGAGCAGGTTGTTCCTGTCACTTAAGATGTTAGTGTGGCAGGAGTTGGGAGCTACTCCTAACACCTTGTCCTTGCTATTCTCATTACCTTCAATATTCTACAGTAATCAACAGTAGTCTAGCAGCTACCACATCTACCTCCTCACACCTACCATGGCAGCATCCTAGACCTCTAAACTGGACTGTACTAACTTTTCCCTGCTTTCCCCATTTCTGGGTAGATAACAAGCACATCTGACAGCACAGCACAGCTGTCCCATTCCTGCCTTCTAAATTAATTTTCAATTTCATCTGTTATTGTTCATCTTGTTCTCTTATTCAATACTACATCAGTTCCCCCAGTAAGTTTTCCATACCTATATTTCTATGGTAAGTAAAAAACAAATGATAATTTCATAGAATCACAAACTGACATCATGGCTGAGGTTGGCAGGCAGCTCTGGAGGTCATCTTATACAACCTCGCTGACCATATAGAGCCAGTGTGGCTTCACCAATGCTAAACAGAGGGGAGCCATCACCTCCCACAGTCTGCTGGCAACACTCTTCCTGATGCAGCCCAGGACATCATTAGCTTTCTTGGCCACAAAGGCACATTTTCTAGCTGTTGTTCCTCTTGGTGGCCTTTTCTGCAAAGCTGTTTTCCATCTAGTTGCCCCCCTTAGCATATATTGGTGCCTGGGGGTTGCATTTGGTGCCAGGGGGACTTTGCACTTCCCCTTGCTGAACTTCATGAGGCTCCTGTCAGCCCAGTTCTACAGACTGTTGAGGCCATTGTAGATGGCAGCACAACTCTCCACTGTATCAGACACTCCTCCTAGTTTTGTGTCACCAGCAAACTTGATTCACTCTGCTTTATCATTCAGATAGTTAATTTAGATGCTGAACAGGACTGGAACCAGTACTGATCCCTGGAATACGCTGCTAATTACTGGCCTCCAACTAGACTTCACATGACTTATCATCACCCAGTGAGGTTCCCATTCGGACAGTTTTCAGCCCTTCTGTAACAGGGAAAGTTTGGAAGGATGGTGAAACTGAAACCATACACTGTTGAAAGCTCAACAAAAACCAATATTTATTACCAAGAGGTGGCCAACAAAACGAGAAACCCAAGAGAGAGGAAGGAGGAGAAAAATAAGCCCTTGGTACAATTTCCCCAGTCACCCAGGTGTTGCTTATGAAGTTATCTTACTGACCCAGAATGCCTAGAATTATCCATAGCAGAACCTGCATTCTCGGAGAGTCGGCAGGCTCACAAGATAATGGGCATCCCCGCAAAAGGCAACGTTGTCCTTTGATGTGACGCTTACATCCCCCCCCAACATGAGCTCTCTGCTTTTTATACAATTAATTGGTGACATCTACCTGGGCAGGTGTGGCCAGCACCACCCAGCTGGAGGCCTTCAGTCCCACCCCCCGTTACGCAAGTGGCGTCTCTTCTGCACATGCGTGGGTACCCTGAAATTCCTCCCATGCTTGCGCAGGGGGGCTTTTCTAAATGAGTCTGGGAGCGTACTTCATCTTCCTCCTCTTCACTTTCTTCTTCAAATGGCCTTGGAGGACAGTCAACCAATCGTGAGGTACCAAGTAATTTCACTTTATACACGATGCTTGCTTCAAGGATGAAGTTCTCATTTATCAGTGCTTGTTTTCTCATAACTTGGCAGGAAAAGAACAAACTTTCACAAGTGGCTGGGCCAAAAACAAACCAAAGCAGCATCATCTAATTAAGCACGAATACTCCTTCTCACTGTCTGCTTCTGCAGTCCATATTTCATCAGCTTCTCTATGAGGATCTTATGGGAGACAGTGTGAAAAGCCTTACAGAAGTCACAGTAGACAATATCCACTGCTCTCCCCTCACCTACCAAGCCAGTAATTTTATAATAGATGTTTATTGAATTAGTCAGTCATGACTTGTTGAATCCATGCTGTTTACTCAAGATAAATGCACTGTCATTTATGCTCCTGGAAACTGTTTCCACAGTTAACTGCTCCATCATCTTCCCACGGATTGAGGCGACACTGACTAGCCTACAGTTCTGTGGGTCCTCCTTCTTGCCCTTTCTGAAGGGCCTTTTCATCCAAAATTTATAGAAAGTATGTCTTCTTGGTTAGCTAGAGATAGGAATGATTACTGAATGGATACTGTAAGGCAACATATAAAACCCCCTAAGCTGCAGTCATAAAGACAACTTGTGCCTTGTTTCATCTCATATGCTGCCAAAAGCTGAATTTGTTAGATTAAGAAGTCTGCTTTTGATGCAGGTGTTCATCCTTCAAATGGAAGGCAATAGCTGATAAGAGCAGAGTACTTTTTTGATATCTTAGGACATGAAAAGACCTGAGCAGCTCTTCACTCACCCAAAATATTTTTCTCTCTCTTACTATCTCTTTCAGAAGTGGAAGAAATTCAAGTTAGGAGCTTTGCTTAGAACATTAAGCAGCTTTTGGATTCCAATTGACTACATGGATCACATGTTTGATAATTACCAGGAACAACTTAGCAGCTTTTTTTTTCTGAGCAGAAACAAGATAAAAGCATTCATCCATGTGCTTTTTGCAGACCTATGTACATTGTGTGAAAAATAAATATAATGGTGACTATACCTCTCAGAGTGCAGCAAGAGCAGGGCTGCTACAGGAGAAAATTGCTGCAAAAGGAAAACGCGTGAGAAGCCCAGTGGTGGTCATGGCACAGTGTCATCACTGACCAGGGCACTGTCCCACTGTATTTGAATAGGGTAGGTAAAGTAGTGTGCTGGTAACACTGACAGTACCAGCAGAAGTGAGATGATGAACGAGATCCAGAGTCCATCCCAGTAGTCCAGTTAGGAGCAGCAGGAGATGGAGTCAGATACAGGGTTGGAGGCAATGCTGCTACATGGGTCTGCTGGAGACAGAACTCAAAGCAAACTAACTAGAAGGTAGGTCAATATCTATGCAGGAAACAAGGTTAGAGGCAGGACTTGAGACAGGTACACTGACAACATAGGATGTTGGAACATCCTGAATTGGAAGGGACATTAAGTCCAACTCCTGGGCCTGCACAGGACTATCCCCAAGAGCCACACCATGTGCCTGAGAGCACTGTCCAAATGCTTCTTGCACTCTGGCAGGTTGGTGCCGCGACCACTTCCCTGGGGAACCTGTTCCAGTGCCCACCACCCTCTGGGTGAAGAACCTTTTTCTAATATCCAACCTAAACCTCCCCTGACACAACTTCAGGTCACTCCCTTGAGTCCTGTCACTGGTCACCATAGAGAAGAGATCAGCGTCTGCCCCTCCTCTTCCCTTCACAAGGAAGTTGTAGACTACAATGAGGTCTCCCCTCAGTCTCCTCCAGGCTGAAAAGACCAAGTGATCTCAGCCTCTCTTCATACAGCTTCCCCTCAAGGCTCTTCACCATTTTCGTTGCCCTCCTTCTCTAAGAGCTTAATATCTTTCTTACATTGCAGTGCCCAAAACTGCCACAATATTCAAGGTGAGGCCACACCAATGCAGAGCAGAGCAGGACAATCCCTTCCCTCAACCCACTGGTGATGCTTTGCCTGATGCACCCCAGGACACAGTTGGCCCTCCTGTCTGCCAGAGCACTGCTGACTCATATTCAACTTGCCATCAACCAGGACACCCAGGTCCCTTTCCGTGGCATTGCTCTCCAATTACTGGCACAAAGAAAGATGAAGTTTTACTGTATTATGGCTTTAGCCATAATTTACTGATGAGCAAGGAAGAGCCACATCAGTGCCTAAAAGCTTTACAGAAGATCTGAAATCCACCTTGGGGAGGAAATGCTTACACTACTTCACATTCTGGAACCTCTCTTTAAGAAAGCAACTCTTTGGAATGAATCAGGCAAGGAAAGCTGCAGAAATCTGGACTCACTGTTTTTCTCAATATCAGCCATTCATGAAGATATGGGTATTTATGAAATTTTGCTAGTGAATGTAAGCTGGTGCTACTAAGTGTTTAGTCAATACTCTAAATGCATTTAACAAAGTGAAAAGGGTAACATTTTGAATTTATAGTTTCTTCCCAATGTAACAAATGAAAGAAATTTCCTTTCTTCTGGACATTTAATGCACAGAGTTATCTAATCTACAAGTGGGAGGAAGTGAGAAATTGAATGGATCCAGATTGGTAAAGCAGAATTAAAAATCGTCATATGAAATAAGAGTCTACAATATTTCATCACAAAGAACACTTCAATTCCTTCAAAAAATGTAAGAATACATTAACCTTTTGTACCTCCTACACATAAAATGTTTGCCTGAGTCTTTCTTGGGAATCCTGAAGCTGGTAATCAGATTCCACGCAGTCTAACCCCTGTGTTCACTGCTTTCACAAGAAAAAGCAATTTTACTTGTTCTACAAGTAGTCATTCTTTTAGAAAGATAGACTTAAACTGCTCTTCAAAATGTCTTGGAATTTGGTCAAAGGTCATTATCTTACCCTAAAGCATGTATTCATAAGGCCTCATAGTTCATTATCCTAACCTGGAAGAAGAGTAGCCATAATTGGTTCTGTTTCCCAAAAAAAACTATTCCTCTTGCTTCTTTATTCCTAAGTCTGCTTTTAGATTGTCTGGAGCTTTTCTTCTCTTAGCTATAGTTATAAACAAGGAGCATGCAGGAGAAGTATAAAAATATTCAAAAGTTTCAGATGAAACCCATGCATTTCAAACCAAATGAAGCAGGAGTTTGAGTAAATCCAAAAGCCACTGGCAGTGTCCAAGATTCCCTCATTTATTGGCAAAATGACCCGGCTGTGTGAGGTTGGCTGGCAACATCAGAAAGTTAAAATGCCTTTTCTTGTACCACCTTCAGAGGAACCCATAAGACTTTCTGGCACTCTCTGAAGCAATTTTGAAATGCCTCCAGATCATCAATAGTGAAAGAGACAGACAGATTCACAGCTTTATCCAGAAAAGATGATGAAAATTGAAGTTGCAAAATACTCTCACCAAGTTTAGGAACAAAAGAAAAGATAAGTTAAATGAATTTTCAATGGGAAAAAAAATGTAGTTTGATAACAGAGACTGAATAGAAAAATTCTTGTGGATTCAGAACAAAAATATCAATATATTCAAAACTTATTAAGCTGTAGGTCAGGTTAATATGTCTGAAGATTTAATCTAAGCAAAGATCAAAAAAGAACCTGAACATCCTGCTACAACTCCTCAGTCAATTGTGAGAAAAGGAATGCATGTTATAAAAATAAAAAAGGAACAATCCTCAAAGAAACTGAATAAAATAACCCCTAAGAGTCCTAGGGAAATTGTACAGAGTTAATCTGCAAATTATTTCCCATGCTTTCAACAGCAGTTTGAAAAGCACTGTACTGGAGGGTTTTTCTTCCCCCTATTTAATCAGAAATTGGTACTTTACCATATTATCACATAAAATAACAATGGCTAGACTTCTTAAGGGGAAGAAGCAGATTAAATAAAAGCAAAATTTTCACTGTGGATGTCTAGGGCAGATATGTAGAACAAAATTAACAGACAGTAAAGGTGAGATCTTGCAGTTAGTGTTACTATCCACAAGACTGCAAACACTATAAATGAGAAGGTGGACTTACCTTTGCTATATTTCAAGAACACTGGACAAAGATTTCACTAAAGGGACCCTATTCTGGCAAACCCAAAGCAGAAACAGAGAGGTCATTCCAGAGGGGCCATTTAAAACATAGTTGCTGATGCACCAACTTTACAAGTCAACAGCTTTAAGAGATTAAAGGTACTGGCCCACCATAAGATTGTTTAGGAACTAATCTCTCCTGTAAGCACTCAACAGTGCAAGGGATGGACTGGATTTGATTGGACAAGACCTATGTACCAAAAAAATAAGCAAAAGTGTTCAGTCTAAGTAACTATAGTAGACCTAACACTTGAGCAGAGACTTGTTCCAAGTTCAGATAGAGTTTTCCAAACTCAGACATTTTAAATTTATTTATGTGAAAAACACCTGGTGAATGCATAGGAAAAAATGAAGAGTTTCCCTCATGAGAACTCAAGAAGAGATTTCAAAATATAGAAGACTCAGTCTCTGGTCTGAGCAATGACAGAAAATTTCATTTTAAAAAATTGTTTTGTTTTTTTTTCTTGAAAGTTGCTAGTAATGATTCATTTTCTCTATTTCTTCTCCACAACAGTTAATACCATTGATCACTGTCTAATGTGTTACAAATACACGTATATACATAATAACTAATAAGCACTCTTAAAATATCTGTTGTTAAGGACTTGAATTACTTTTTTGAAGTTTGGCTAATAGAACACAGCGGACACTAGAATACACTGACT
Organism: Corapipo altera; assembly: GCF_003945725.1. Lineage (NCBI taxonomy): Eukaryota > Metazoa > Chordata > Aves > Passeriformes > Pipridae > Corapipo > Corapipo altera. The sequence continues at coordinate 35,813,453 of NW_020884874.1, forward strand.
TAGCCAAATTAAATATAGAGCAATAACATACATAAATTAGTCCCTTCTTCCAAAGGCATATTCATTTAATTGGTTGCCCAGATTTTACACTTTAACTATTTTACCATTCGCCTACCTTACTTATACTAGTATTTAGAAACAAAGAGATAGATAAGTGATCTGTGAAAAGCTTGCTACTGTTTCATTACTCTTCAGCAACACAGTTTGAGCAGCTTATTAGAAAAACATAAGAAGGTAACAGATTCCAATCCCCAGCAGTCTCTAGTTTCATTACTCTCTGGCATTCAGTGCAACTAATACAGAAATGCTCTTGGAAAGAACATACATGCCCCCTGCAGATTTAACGTATTCTTACCATAGAAAGATACAAATAAATTAAAGGCTCATTCAGCACTGCCCAGATAGAAAATTCAGTACTAGAAAAATTATATTACATCTTTCAATAAATATAGGTTTACATTCACAGAAAACAAATATGAAATTATTCTTCAGAGCTTTAACATCCTCCTGTTCAAATCCCTCTTCTTTTACACATAATTCTTTTAGCCTGCACAAGCCCCAAGTATTTATTTTCATGAGCAATGTTCCCTCCCTGACATGCTATTCCTTTGTCCCACAGCTTTCCCCAGCATAACACTGCCAAGTGTTTAGAAATTCTGAGCTTATGATAATGTATTATGCAAATTTATAGCACTACATACATGATTTGTAGCAATATTGTTACAATTGCATTTATATTTTAAAAGATGGATCATAAATTTTACCTTTCTTAGCGGTAATGACATGCTGGTTTGGAAATACCATTAGCATTCAGTTCACTATACTATTATAGACACACAATTAGATCTACAAAGGTAAGTTAACATGGGTGATAAATTTTAAATATTTAGTGGCTTCCACATATTATAACTACAACCGAGGAATGAGTATTCTGTTTGGTCTCTTAAAATTAGTAAATTTCAATCAGCCTTTCATTCTTTTCTTAAAGGCCTGACTGTAGACCTTATTCCACATCCAGGTTTCTACTGGTATATCACAGCAAGTATGACAAGATAAACCATGGTTTTTTATTCCAAGGTACCTAATTAATTCCTACCTCAGTGTTCTTAAATCCCACAGTTTGATGCCATCACCTGCAGCTGTGGTCATGAAAAGGTTGTAAGCTTCAGGTTGCTGAGTGCTGAAGGATGATCCCTGTAAAATAGTAAATCAGTTTCAGGTAAGTATTCTCATGGTGTTTTATAGATAGTTTTACAATTTATAGAATCATAGAAGATCTTGAGTTGGAATAGATCTATAGGGATCATGGAAGCCAACTCCCTGCTCCCTGCAGAACTACATCATATGACTTAAGAGCATTGTCCAGATGCTCCTTGAACTCTTACAGGCTTTGTGCCAGGACCACTTCCCTGAGGAGTCTGGTCCAGTGACCAACCATGCCCTCGGTGAAGAATTCAGTCCACTTAAGAAATAAACAGTAAATGTTTGTTAGGTTATGTGAAAATAGCTTGTTTGCACATACACAAAGGAGTGAAGAGGAAAGTCGGCATGTGGAGGAAGTCCCATAACCCAGTCAGAGAAATGGAGCACTGCCTCGACTCCTCTCAGCACTGTCCCAGGACAGCCATAAGCCCTTTGGTCCAAGGGTGACATCCACCATAATGAAAGAAAGGGAGAGGCTCTCTGGGTCATCTGGGGATTGCTAAATATCAGGGTATGGGATCCATGATGTAACATAGGGGAAGATCTTTTTGTGATTGCACAAGACATTATGGGAAGTTTAGGGGAGGAAATAAGGGCAGTAAAAAGGGAGGGATCAAAGATTAGTTCAACAATTAACTATAAGACATGTTTAGCCCTGAGTTAAGTGGGCACATGTTCCATTGACTTCAGTATCAACCACATTTATTCATAACAGGACTAATTTTGGATTTGTACATTTAAAATAATTAAATCCAGTCTAAAACCTATGATTTTTTAACATCCACGTTGGCAAATCCCAGCCATTTTGCTGGCTACAAACATCTTTCTCCAGGGAACTAAATATAAACAGTTAAACCCTTTTATTTCTTTTCCTTATCATTCATATTCTTGATTTGGCTGAATACATCACAGAAACCCCAAGGTAATTTCCTGCAATCACTGTTTGACTGCCAGGAATCTTCTATTTGTTATGAAAGCTGGTGTATAGCTTGCTCTAACAGATGAATTAAAATGCACTGTGCAACAGACTTCCCAACAAAGTCTACACATTCTCACATTTAGCTGTGTATAACTATAAAAAAAAAGAGTAATGTAAAAGACAAAGACAGTAGTTGTCCAAAGGATAGCATTCATTAAAAGTTACAGAGTACCCTTTCTTCTTGTGCTTTTGGAACTTTTACTCACCACCACTCGCTTCAGCCGGCAATGATCACAGAGCTAAATATGAAAAGTTCTACAGACACATACACATTTACTTTGGGCCCTACTCCTTTACTATAGAATACACTAACTAATGAACTAGGTAAGAAGTGTAATACATTTGTTCCTTCCCTGCCTTGACAACATTTTCTCAGTAATACACTTTACCAATACATAGTTATACTTGTATCTTCAAAATATATATGCTACTGAATATCGATTATAGAAGACAAGAAAATATGTACTAGTTGGGATAATATGCAAGCTGAATTTTATTTATCACTTTGTGTTTTTATAGTCCCTTAATTTATGACAATCTATTATTTAGGAGAATCTGATGCCAAAAGTAGCACATTCCCACACACTCTTGAAACTATATTCTTTCATTCTGATAGACAAATCACTTGCCTCTGCCCCATCATCTTGCTTATCCACTACTGTAATCCCTTCTCAGCTTCTCTCTAGACTAACTACATGGCAACTTCCAGATATAATTTGGCCTCAAGGCCATGGTTCAACAGAATCCCTACTTCTTTCACTAATTCCATATGAACACCATTCATGTCATCCAAATAGTGCAGCTGGCTCATGCTAAAGGCACCAATCAATAGATATCTCAGAAAGCACTCCATATCTTCCAGGCAAGCACATACCTTTAGACAGCATTGTAACTATGGTTAGGAAGAAGTTAACTAACTGAAATTTCTGAGTTGCCTATTCATTTTTTCAGACTTCATGTCAGGTGCATTTCCTAATTAATGAACCTATGAATTTTGAAATAAAAGGGTCTGAGCAGAAAACTGAAAACTTGCTGTTTCTGTGAAAATTACTATAAATGTGCTAGTAGAGCATAATACCATCCAAATGTTTGTGGTTCACAACGATAGAGTCCTGTCCAGAAAACATTTTTTGCAGCATTATAAATGTATTATTAACACTAAAGCCATGAATCTTTGTGGCCTGATCTCAAATTGCCATCTATTTCTGTATCTCAGATGTTCCTGAACTCTATGATGGGAACATGATTTTGATATTTCAATCAATTCCTTTTACCATGTCTCTTAAAAGTTAGTACGCAAAGCAATGGAATGATATAATAAGCTTAATCAAGTACACTGCAGGCTGAGATGAACTTTACACACTGGCAATTCCCACAATTTCTAGAACAGATCAAAGGGACAATTTAAAATCAAAGTAATTACAATGCATATTATATGTACTTGCTTACAGCTGCCTCTGTCCAAAACCAAAAATAACAGAATGTCATGCTGAACTCCCAGGTTTCTAGGATATCCTATGTACTTAATAATTTGCTAATAGGTTTTCCCACACTTAATTGGAACATACCTTCCCTAATGCAGAATATATATATATATGTATTTATGTGTGTGTGTATATATATATTTATATATATATACTGCAATCACTAACGAGTATTCAGTCCACAGGAAGAAATTAGGAATAGTCCAAAGGAAAGCCTTCATAAATTTCGGGGTGTAGACACTAGATCTTTAGCATCAATTGTTTCACTCCACAGATCTGCTTCTATGGCATCAACTGTTATCATTAGCTAACCTTAGATTCCAATGGGGTTCAGACTTTGAACAGGATGTAGTTTGCACACAGCATTCTGCATGGTTTTATAAGTTTTTAATATATTTTAGCATATCATCTTAATGAAAAGGCAGAGTTATATTTACTCTAACAGCTTTAAACTATCCAATGTAATAAAATAATGGTGTGCAATTTTCCTTTTGACTTATCTAAAGTATTAATTTTATATTAAAAAAAAAAGAGAACCTTGATGTACCATTTTCCCTCAAAATGATCAATTTTCTTTGCTATACCACATACCTCTTGGTTTTTTTCCCAAGTGAATACTTGCCTGCAGCCTTAAAGTTTTTCTTGATTAAATAATCTGAAGGCACTAAGCTGACCAAGCAAAAAGAAAAGCCAGAACCTTAAGCCTGTATGTGTTACAAACAGTACTGAAATAGTTAGTACAATTTTAAGTGTTTTTCCAGATCGCATCTATAAGGAAAACCCACAAAGAGTTCTACAACAGTAATAATAAGGAACAGTTTTAAATCCACAGAAGCAAGGACTTTCCAACTGGGAGAGAAGAACCACATTCAACCAGACCTAAAACAGTAGGCATTCCAGAATGTATGGTACCATAAAAACTCCAAACACTCAAATCAATCTTTAAGGAAAAAAAAGAGCAAGGATGAGAGGGTTTTAGCCATCTATTCCATTGCAGTACTGAGAATTTTTTTTTGTTGCTGTTTCTGAAGTTTCAGAATAAATCAGACAATGTCAGATTGAACTTTAGAGAAGAACAGTTACATAAGGAAAAGTTTTTGCTGAACTATGGTATTACAGTCTAGCAAAAGTAAGGCAAAGGGTAATAAACACTTCTCTAATAGCAAGCTTGCTCAGTCATTCTCACTGCTCTCTCCTTTACACTAGAGAACAAATGAAATCTGTATGCCTTTATCACACAGACTCATGTCCTTGCCCACTCTCCCCAACATATAAAAAACTATTACTATCTGTTATATTTTTACCCTCTAACTTTTTTGTTCATGGTGTTGTAGTGGTACTACAAAAAAAATTCAATAAAGTATATACCTTATTTTGGTAGATCTGATGGACTGATCTAGTATGAACTTCTGGTATCACTGCTGTGCTGCAGCCTGCATTGAGGTCAAAAACTTCCAATGCTCGGTTACTGCCAGCTGTAAGTACGATATCTGTTCAGATCTCTGTGTTAAAGTTAAACTGATCTAAAGGAACAAAAGCATATAGATAGACAAAAATAAAGATAAATATATAATATCAAAACTCTGTTGTATTTATTGCCCTATGAGCAGCACCAAAAATCTTAAAGCACTAAAAATTTATATCCAAGGAGGAAGTTCAACATCACAAAAAATTACAGTAAATAATCAGATGCTACTTACTGATGTCCATGTCATTAAGTCCAAAGAACTACAAAGAAAATACAGAATACAAAGGATACAAGAGTAAAAATCATTTACTGCTGAAAGGCTGGTAATCTCCACTGTTGAAGCCATGGGGAATTTCTGTACCAGTTTGCAAACGCTCTTCTGCTTGTATCTGCAAAGAACATCAAATGAATGCTAGTGTTAATGAAATAAGTTAGGATTTGTGGTGACCAGTAAACTCCCACTGGAATCCCAAAGAAAATCAAAACTCTTTCTTTCATTATTAGAAATTAAAGCCACAGATCTTTTGACTTTTTTGTTGAACTCTATTAAAAAACTTGGTAATCAAAATTACTTAGATGAAAAGAAACATGATATTCATATACATACAATTGATATTCCATCAACATGAAACACTAAAATAATCCCGTATGTATACTGAAAATGTTGAACAGAAAAAAAAAATCTACGAAGTACCTATGTTCAACAAGCAGTCCACTAGCTTCAGTATAGCATTTAATGTGCTAATCATAGGGCAATCAGAAAGAAAACGAGGAGCAAACAGTGAGGAAAGAATAATTTCCACTTAGGCAGGAGCAGAAGCAGGGACTGATCACACACTACCAAAGAAATTTTGCTTCCCAAAATACACAGAACTCTTTAAGGTCCTGTGGGTTATCTGCCTAGGTAGAATTTCACATAGAAAGAAAAAAAGCCATCAGTAAACTGAGATTCATAATACATTTGCTACATGTCCTATACATGTTCAATTCAAGTCAATTAAAATTAAGCCAGGCATTGTGGACACACTGAACTGGACACTACATAAGTTCTTGTCTCTTAGAGATTAAAGTTTATATAGCAATTTAGGTTACCTTTTTATTGCTTTAGTAATATCTCCATAAACTAAGAATTAACAGGCAACACAGAAAATACGTAATCAGGTTACGGAAGAAAGATATTACGTGTTCCTGTCTGACCATTTAACATTCCAGTGAAATTTCACCTACCAGGTTCATGCCTAAATCCAGGAAAGCACTCCTATTCAAAAACATATTTAAGCTTGCACTCAGTATGCTTTTCTGTTCAGCAACAACACTGCCAAGGAAATAGACCAGTTTTTCCCATCTAAGGACCCAACCCAATACTGTTTAATACCATGAACAGATAGGACATGCCATTCACAATATCAACTAAGACTTCAGTGCTGTAGCCCTAATTCTTTTTGTCCTTCCACTCAGAACAAAGATATTTTGCAATTAGCTTCTACAATTTGTTCAGTTTTTTTTCTTCTGCAATACTTTTGCCCCCCAGCCCACATCACCACCAACAAAATCCCAGATCAAACAGTACAAGTATTTTCATTTGTCTGTTAAGGAGAAATTGTACTCACCGTTTGAGGTCATCCTTGGTTGTGTCTAGATGGAAATTTAATAGATGAAATTCAGCTCCACAACACAGCAATATAAATGTATCTAAAAAATAAAACTGTGCAAAGCGTACAGTCTTATCGAAGTTTTCTTTACCCTGAAATGAAAAGGAATTTATTAAGAATGGATTCAAACACAACAAATATTTTTTGTCTGAGATTCCTGCTGTTAAGGCAGAGACTCCCTGTTATCCTGATCAAAGGCCAAGAGTTTAATGTACTGTAGTGATCCTTCCTATTTTTGACATCTATTAATCTAAAGATAGTTTTCATTCTGCATAAATTAGTTGGCAGTAAATTTAATAGAACCTGTAGTCAATTGAACCTAATAGAATCTAGCTTCATACTCTAAATTTCTGTTTGAACTGGGGAGTAGACTACAAAGTAAAGCAGAGCTGAGCCAGTGAAAACAGAATATACAGAGCAGACAACAAAACCAAAATTTTCAGACATGCCCACTAGTTTTTTTCTATCAAGGCTGATTTTTGCTTTTTGTAAATTATGAAGAAAAAAACTTAATTTGAAGTTAACGGAGATCACCCAGATATTAGTTGGAGTCACCACTCAGTAGCTCTAAAAATTGGGTTGTATGTTCCTTCTATAGACCTCTTAAAATGAAAGTAGATGAAAGTCTAAAACAGTGTCCTCTGTGTCTAAACCAGTGGAAGTTTCTAATTACCATAATTAAGGCAGGTTCTTTATTGCAGACTGGCCAGACCCTTAAAGTTCTGTCTTCTGACGCAGAAACTAACCACTTCTTGTTATGACTCCAGCCAACGGAGTTAACTGCACCATCATGACCTAATAAAAATAATAATGAAAATATCATAAAGCTCATTTCTTGCATTCACACATTTGTCCAGAGTTAACTGCATTAATATAATTATGTATTATAATATTATAATACATTTTAAGTATAGACTTCAAATGGTTGGATTAAAACTGTAACAGTGTGAATTTTTCTTCCACCAAAAAAACACAGGAAAATGTCTTTCATTAATAATGAGACAATGATAATTCTGACTTTAATTTCTCAAAGTCATTGGAAGAGCATTTTCAAGAAAGATCCTTGAAATTAAGTTTAAGCAAAGATACAGTATTACTCGAAAGAGAATCTGAGTATCATATTATAAAGAAATTTTATATTAAACATGATCTGGAAATCCCTTAAGACCTTACAAATAGTTGAAATTCTTTATTTTGTTCACTAGCCTTTTATTACTGAGCTAGCTGTTTTTGTAAAAACATAATGAACACACCACTTCAACGGTTTCTGCAGGACTGTCTCATTAGATTAAAAAATGTAACTGCTTGTTTAAAAATTATAGTTTAAAGCATTATAATGTCCAGTCAATAGATTTTTGTTATTAACTTTTAAATTTTTGCATTTTGCATCTACTAGAAAGAGACTTCATATTTGGTGTGACACAGTTAAAAACAAGACTGTAAACTTAAAAAGAAAGAACTCAAAAGCCAGAAACATTATGCAAAAGCTAAAATGATTAATCTGATCTAAAGTTATATTGATGCTGATCAAAAAGGTCAAGAAAGAACATATTTCAATCAAACTTAATAAATTTTGACCCATATTATTCTAATTTGTCAGATGAAGTTTGATGAATTTCATCTAGCCTTAAAACATTCAAAGTTCTTCTGCTGCCCCCTTGTGTACATTTTCTCTTTAATCAACTGAAGTTTTATATTAAAAAAATAGATTGCTTTAAATTGTAGGAAGGTTATTCAATTTATCTCAGCGATTGAAATCTTCCATGATCACATATGTCTATAAAAAGGCTTATAAATGAGATATTTTAATTCCCAGTTACCAAACACCCGTAGAATTTTCACCAGAGAACTGCATAGGTAGTGTATAAATACATATATAAATACTATACTTGTTTTATTCACAAGACAAAGCTTTATTTAGAGGCTTTGGTTTTCTAAAAACACCACCACAACAAAATATATAAAACAGGTTTCCAAAGTGGCAAGGAACACGAGAAACTTTAGGAAAATCTGAGGTTTGGAAAATTGGAAGAGCCACACAAAAAGCTTTATAATCTCTGCACTCCAGACCCCCTGGTGTCAAAGCACATTGGAGGAGATGCCAGCTGGCTTGCAAGAGCCCAGTAAGTTTCAAAACTGGCATTATTCAGGGTTCCCCAGTCCTGAAGTACATTGAGAACAGCAGCTGGTTTTGTAAAAAGACTTCTTCAAAAAGGCCATGCTGACTGTAACTCTTCACAGGTGGTCAACAATTAACTTAACTTACAGGACACAGACACCTGAAGAGCCACCACTGAAAAGGAATGCAACACTACTTAAAACCATAACTGAGCACTTCAGGGAACAAAGTTGAATAAAACAGGCTTATAGAAAAAAATTCTGTTGTTATACCACTCCTTTCTGGTGCTGCATTATAAAAATATGATTTTTAATATGCAGATGCTAATGCTGCCTTGAAATTGATTTTTTTTACCAGAATGGACATAATTGCCATTTCTTGAAAAATATAGTTTTACATTACCATCAATTGCAGCTCTTAATAAGAGTAATGCATCATGGGTTTTAATGAAAACACATATATTATGATAGTTTTAAACCAAGTGCACCAAAAATAAACAGGTGATTTCATGATAGTGTTAACTGCACAGAAGTTGAATATGAATTGCACTGTGTGAATGAAATAAGCAGGTAACTGATGGTTTGAGGTTCCTACTCCCCTACAGTACAGTATCTGGCAGTTTCATATTTATGTTGCTTTTGAAAAGAATTAGATCCACAGATTTAATTCTTATGCTACCTAAAGAGCCTGAAGTAGAATGTGGTTTACACTGCTTTTCAGACTCTGCATCATTAAAAAAAAGACATAAGAGATTAAAGGCAACAATGAAATAAATCAGACAGTAGTGTAAAACCTAAGAAAACGAAAGAACAAAGCCACAGTCAGAAGAACAATTTAGGAATACACCAATTTTTATTTTTTTTTTAAACAAGACCAAGAACTAACTCAACATCTTAACTACTGGCACCAGAAAAATATTCTCTGTAGAAGCATGAAGTTTGATGAAGCTTATTTTACTCTTCTCATCAGAAGTTGGCCTGAATTTGCAGAGTACAAGAAGGAGAATATCAGCGATATTGCCTCCTTAATGCCACAGTTTCTTTCACTAAATACAATGAATATTACTCAAAAAGAAAACTAGTTTTCAAAAATCAGTTTTCAGTTATTTATTAAAAATAATTTTCTAAAATAACTTAAAATAGTCTATTTTTAATACTTGTTAGGGTCTGCAAGTAAAAACCAGTCATCTTCCATTATGAACTTTCACAGAAAATTAATTCAGCAGGACTAATTTAAAGTCATAGCATTCAATGTTATTAAAACTTTAACAGACAGTTCTTGTAGAAATTTAGAAAAAGTTTGGTTTTTTAAGACTCCTTTAAAAATGCGTGTGTTCACACATGCACACACTTCTGCAGATATGAATTTCTCCATAGGAATAGCCCCTCTTTTTTAAAATAATTGTTCTTTAGAAGGTTGGAGTTGCAAACCAAATACATCTTTTGCCAAGTCATCACAGTCAATTTTTTGGCTAATTGCAATATACTACTCCAATATACAAATGCATAATCATCGCAATACATCACTTTTTTTGTTTCTATTTAATTATTGTACTATTCATACACAATGGACATTGCAAAATATATATATACATATATATATATATACATATAATGATAGATTACTACTTACCTCCCAAAAAGCTGAGAAATGGGAAAATCTGGTAGTCAGTTTAATTCTAAACAAAATTAAGCAATCAGAGAAATAATTCTAAACCTTGAATCATCAGTACTCCCTCTCCCTTGTTCTTCTCTAGGTGATGTAAGTGGAATCTTTTAGTTACTATGCCATTCTAGATCAAACTCAATCATACACTATATCTTTAATAATATAATTCATAAATTTACCTGAAAAAACATTATATGTATCGGTGAGATTGGAATTGAATATCAGTACAGTTTTGTCAGCCAGGCCACAAGCCAGCATCTCTCCATCCCCTATGAAGAAAAGTGTCTAATGATTTACGTTTGAAAGCAACAAGGACCTAATATGCTGTTTCTTTTATTCATAAAAAAATCACATGTCACTACAACAAAACACAAACCAGATATTCATTTCATATGTTTAACACATATTTTGTATGAACAGCACAAATTCATGCTGGAGAATTGGTTGGAATTTGTATGCAATTAATTTCTTGTCTTGACATATTCCCTAAATTGTTTTCACCACAAGGCAGAAATTCACTTTTCACAAAAAGAATGCTACAAAATTTAAATGCAGAAATTTTTATCAGTCATTTAAATCTATTTTCTTACTCTCCTTTTTTATATCTTCCTATTGAAGTTATATCACTTTTTATATATTAGAATAAAAAAAATGCATAATAGTCATTCTGGATCACTTCTTATAGATGATGAACTTCTTCCACAAGGTAATCCTAAAAACTATGCAAGTGAAGTTCGATTGTTTATTTATATTGCTAATCAGCAGAGGCACATAATGACAGGATAGACTCCCTAAGGCCTACATTAATGGCAGAGATTTGTGAAATTTACCTATTCACTTAAAAGTTTTCATTGAAAAAAATTAAAGAGCAAATAAATGAACCAACGGGATAAAACAAGGGAAGGTGGAGCAAGAGAAGACAGCACAGAGAGAGATTAAGAAAACGAAGAACAGAATTCAAATTAATGTTACTAGGTTCACCATAAGCAGTGTTCTTAAGGAGGTGTAATCTGAGTGCCCCCTTCTTAAATCTCCAGAGAATCTTTACAAAGAGAGATGGAATAAAAGTCATGCTTGATTTCACCAACATTAGGCACTGCTATCCAGTGTCCAAGTACCATCCACATAGCAGGTTCAGAATAAGATATCCCACAACACATTTTTCCCCACATTATGGCAATATAAACAGATAAGAGATCCATATTTCTAATCTGAGAGTCACCTACTAAAAGTGAATTTTAAGTGAGAAACACAATGGCGTTGACATATTTGCTAAGAAGAGGCATATCAGAATCCTTTTTTTTTTCTGTTACCAGTGACTATATGCACCATTATACTCAACTGACAAAGAATTAGTCTTCAGTAAACACCTCACAAACACATTACTATTCACAAACTTGAAGATATGAAGTCTTTGGGGTAAAATGCAGTGCTCTTCTGCAGATTTCTCCCACTTTTCTTAAAGTTTTGACAGTATGGATTTTCAGCATAAGGGTTGATTGATAAGTATATCAGGTATGCATATAAGGTAAGCCATAGACACACACAAAGAATTAACAATATATAAACATTCTTGTGTATAAAGAATGAGAGACAGTAATTTTGCATAGAATCTTGGAGGCTTGTTTATTGGAATATCATCTCAAATCCTAAATAAAAGTTTATATTAAGAGAGCAACAAGCCTTAATTTTTAAATCTTAAGTCTTACTTAATTTTTCCATTTAATTTCCCTTCTACTATGTTTGGAGATGCTAATAAATGTTAATTATTATGACTCATAGTTTACAAAGACTACTTTAGGGATTGTTCCAAGGTGGAACTCAAAGTTGCAAATTCGCAGCTGAAAATATATTGTAAAACTAGGAACCATCTGGTCAATACAGACTACAACAGTAACAAAACCCTTCCTTACAAGGTTACAATAATACAATTTTTTTACTCCAAGAAAAAAAAAAATCTTTACTATTTTTGCTAAACTGTGGTTGTTTAAGCCTGTGTGTGCATGCGTGTCTGGGCAAGAGACAAGGACAAAAACAGAGAAAGATGTTTCTTCCTCACAGTAAAAGAAGATTTAGACTTAAAATGTACTATCAAAACTGTAGGGATGATTTTCTTTGCTAAAAATGAACTTTTCATTTTAAGTGCACAAACTTTCCTAGAATAAGCTGTCTGCAACCAATTTCTTTCGGGAGCCTTAAATAACAACTTCTTCCCATTCTATAAGGAGCAGAGAGATGGCTGGAATATATTTTAGAAAAGTTACTGATTGCATCTAATTGCTTTTTTCCTTGAGGATGAAAGTTGTACTTGTCATCAAAATACTTATACAAAGATATAAATAATACTTTTATGAAGATATATATTTTTAAATACTTTGAAAATATTGTGGCTTGCATGGTGTACACTGACATAATTATATACTTGTTAAAATGCTTCAGTGTTAATATAAGGAGTGGTTTCTGCTTAATCATATTTACATTGGAATTGACTTAACCCTATTGCAAGAGTCATTTATCCAAAGTAGTTAAGAAAAATGCCCTTCTTTGGATTACCCAGAAGAATTACTTTTTTATATTTCAACATAGAAAAACTGAATAATATTTATATAAGAAATATGAGTACTCTGAGTCTTTTGAAATTCAACTTACAGTACACCCTAATGACAGTAAATGTCTCAGAAAATAAATTCTTTAGTGAAAGAACTACTCATTTTCAAGTTGTAGTGGGAAAGTCATAGAATAAATTCAAAAGGAAAAGACATAAAATCAGAAATAGAATCCTTTCTCATTCATGTTAACAGCTTGAATGATTTTTCAAGACAAAAATTATGATCAAACAGTATCTGGTACTGCCAGAAAGTTTTCTGGGAATTTATCTAGTGAATCCACAGTCTTTATAAACTATGCCACACAAATTTTGGTTTTCTTTCTGCACACTGATAGAATGGTACATTTTACAAAGCCTGTACTTACCAGAATACTGAACACAAAAAATTGGAGTTGGCTTACAAGTAACAGATATCTGTTTCTCATATTTGATTGGAGGATCCCCGTCCAATGGATATTCTTTATTTTTACTTCAAAGAAGGAAAAAAGAAAGAAAGTACATTTTCATTTCAGTTATGAAATAAATGTTCTTTGGGAACTATTATAAACACCATTATATAAATATTTCCTGGAAAACTTATGTTAAATTCAAGGTAAGAGCCAAATGAATTTTAAATTGTCATACTTAAATTACCCTGATCACCGTTATGAATTCATGAGATCAAGAATTAACATAGACTTGTAAAAAAATCAAGTTTCTTAAGTTGCATAGCTATCTAACAAAATTATTTAAAAAATGCAAACTCTACCTTCTTGTGACAAAAAGCAATATTAACTAAAAAAAAAAAAGGCAATTTAACTAAGAAAAAAACAACACACACACACAAAATTTACAGTACTTAGTAGCTTAACCTATCATAAAACAGTGTAAACCAAAAAAGAAATTATCTGAAGTGCTCATGTAAAAGCTTACCCATGTGTGCAAGGATTAAAAAAACTTAGTCTTGAGCTATTAAGTGGTTTTTCTTAATGCTCTAACAGCTCTTTTTAAATGAGAAAAATGATGGTATTAATCATTCTTTACTTTTATGTTTGTACTACATAGACAAAAAGACTATATAATAGTAAAGAGAAAAATGGGTGCAATATCCTCATTTAACATTCCACAAAAATTAACATGAAAGTGCCACCTCTAAAAAAACATCTGTTGTTTGAGTCCACAGTGATGAAGATTCCACTTCGGAATGGTCAGTTTGCACCATTATGTATATTCTGTTTAAATCCATTAAATCTCTGTATTAGCTTAAGATAACATGATTTCAGGGGTGAACAAGGCACATGATCTGAAATCACTATGTCTCTCTGTGCCACATTCAGCTGTTTTTCTGACTGGAATTGCAGCTTAAGAACATTCTGGGACTTCACTTCCAACCATATTTAGCATCCGTTCCTCTTTCTATCAATACAAATCTAAGAAAATAGATATGTATATTTTCTTTTATATGAAACACTCAAATTTAATTGATAGTCTGATAATCCCAATCACTTGCTGCAGTCATTTTATATCAAATTTACAAAGCCTTTTAGTTCCAGAGATACACCTAACTAAAAAATTCAAATGAAAGTAACAGAGACAAATATTTTCAATAGAACTCTAATTATCCTCATTTTAATTTGTTCCTCCTCTAATGGAGTTACTGGATTACTTACCATTTACAACTGGTCTTCCACTTTGATACCTCTTTTTTATTCAGGTTAGTATTAGGAGAAAACATGGTCCTTCTATGAGAAAGAAAATAGACTCTTCTAGATGAAACATTAAACATTGCATGAGAAAAACAACTTATTTAAAACAAAAGCAATCCTACTTCCTTCTTACTATTTATGTCTACTGGTAATGTCAGTAGGTAAGAGAATGTACTCTTTGATCACAATATAGATTTCTAATGACCTAATGCCTGAGTTTGCACTTTAATTTCTGTGAGTTGTTTGTTGAATAATGCACTCCAAAGGACAAAATCCATTCAAATAAAGTTCTCAAACAATTCTTCCTGCAAGCTGAAGAAACAAGAGTAATCAGATGAAAGAGTCAAGATGCCTAATACGGATTTCAAAAGGAAGCTGAACAATAACCAGAAGCTGTGAAAATTCTGTTTTGCAATATATTTTTCAATTCTTTTGTTTGATAACATCATAACTGTTTTTCACAGGTAATTAATTTCACAGTCATAAGACTACATGGCTCTATTATGTGCAAAAATATCACACATCAATAAAACAGGCAAAATAGTAATATATCTACTCACCGTGGTGCTGCTGTATATCCTGATGATTTAATTTTATTATGGAAAACCAATGGCTTATCTTTCACTGTGCTTTTCACTCCTATAATAATTTAATTTACATTAAAATGGGGGGGTTAACATTATATTTTTACAGTTAAGGTAGATAGGCTAGCCCAGCATAAATATTGGATGTCTCCTTATGTTGCAAAACACATTTCTGACCAACCACTCTACAATAATGATTACCGAGAAAGGAAAGAAACATGAACTGTTGCATTGTATAGCATCCCTTCTCCAAAAATATGAACGACTAAGAACTTCTTTAAACTTTGAAGTAGCAAGAATATTGTTCTGAATCACTTTTTTTCATCATTCATTCACAAATGTGTTTTTTGGCTGCCTATTTTATGCTTAGACTTTGTATGCACTACCTATAATGTAGTCACACCTTATATTTGGAATATAAAAATCATCTAAAGATCATTAACAAACTGACTGATGGATATATGTAAGTATTTGTGCTTCTATGGGTCTTAGGTCATTGGTACTTGTCTGTATGCACACTGCCACACTAAGAAGCCTGAAGGGCAGCCTACAGTCCCAAACTGAATATGAGCATTTCATATCAGCAGAAACAAACAAAACAAATAAATGTTGTAAAGGGGAAAATCCTGTTGATATTCCCAGAGAAAAACTTCAGATGCATTGGAAGTGATCTCATGGATACATTTAGCTATGCTGAGGATGGAATTCCCTCCAACTTTCACTGTCCTTTCTCTTTACGTAGCAATGAGGCAGAAAAAGGTCCTTCCTGAGAAGGAATGGCCACTTGCCTGAAGAGACCAAAGGATTTCCTTACAGCATTTATCTGATCATGAGATGTCAATAAAGGTAGCACAGGTGTCAGTGCTGGGTGTCCAAAGCAGCCTGGAATTCTAGCTAAAACACTGTAGATGCATTCTCAGAATATCATAAACCACTAAAGACATAACCTTTGACATTCTAACAGGTCCAAAAATAGATTATTTCTACATGTCTACAGCTACCAGCATTTTTACATCCTTCTTAAGTAAAAGCTGATGACGAAAACATTTTGTAAGTATTTTTTGCACTTTGCTTTGTTGTTGCTAACTAAAGAAAAGCTATCAGTGCTTCAACAGCAATTGGAAGTCAGATCTCTTTTTTTAAACAGTAGGACAATGAGACAAAAATTAACTTCCTAAACTTGCAGATATTGACAAAAGACTATCCAGGACAACAAAATTTACCAAAACAGGTAACCAACGTTAAGAAAGAAATGACAAATTATACAAAAAGATACACTGCATGATATTGAAAAAGAATGACTTATGAAAATATAAACATTCTACACTCTAATACTTAAAATACACAGCAGATTCTCAGAGAATTGCTTTTGAAAGAAGAAAAATACTTATTAACATCATTTTCAACTAGAATACATATGTAGGATATGAAATAATGTTAGCAGTATAAAATTCTTCCTACTAAAGTAAAAATATAATGTAATGTATATTTAAAACAGAAATAAATATATTGATTGTATTAGGCACAAGCCAGTTGGAAGTCAGTTACTTTTATTAAAAATATAACTTTATTAATTAATTTCAAGATTGGTTTATACTTACCAAATGTTTTACTAGAAGGTTCTTTCCTGTTTTTCTTTAAACCATTAAGCAATGGAGAATTTGTCAATAAAGAACACCTAAGTTATAAAACCAAGAACAAAACCTGATCAATGCAATGGACAAAAGTATCAGACTAGGAAAAGCTATCAGAACTGCCTTTTAGCTATTCTTCTGCATGTGGGCATGTATATGTGCAACAACAGTAATGACATTTTAATAAAAACAAACAAGGTGGCATAGTGGATTAGTTATCAGCTCAGATACCTAGCAGAACAGACAAGCCTTGGCCCTGACTGGATTCACAGATGATTGCATTCACATGTTAGATCCTATTTCATGTTGACCCGATTTTATTATAAGCACTGAAATCTGCACTTCCGTGTATATTGCAGGGTTTTTGTTGTCTTTAAGATGTCAGTATTTTCTCATAAATCATTTACAGGGACTTAAAGGACAAGAAGGTGGTAGTCAGCAGGAATTCACCAAGGGTGAACTTGATAAACTTCTGTGATAAAATGAGTGGCTCAGTAGATGAGGAGAGAGCAGTGGATCTTGTCTACTTTGACTTCAGTAAGGTTTTTCACACTGTTCCCCATAAGATTCTCATGGAGAAGCTGATGAAGTATGGGCTGGGTGAGCCCACACTGAAGTGGACTGAAAACCAGACGACTAGCAGAGTACATCAGGCGTCAATATTGGGACCAATTCCATTCAACATCTGCATTAATAATCTGGATGAAGGAGCAGAGTGTACCCTCACCATGTTTTCTGATGACACAAAACTGAGAGGAGTGTCTTTAAGAGCAGAAATTTGTGCTGCCATCCAGAGAGACATTTATTGTCTGGAGAAATGGGCTAACAGCAACCTTGTGAAGTTCATCAGGGTGCAATGCAAAGTCCTGCACCAGAGGAGGAACAAACCTATGCAGCAGTATATGCTGTAAAGCAGAGTCCAGTGCCCACTGACAAGACAAGAGGCAATGCACAAAAGATGAAACAGAGGAGAGTCTGTCTGAACAGCAGGAAATACTTTTGTACTGTGAGGATTATTGAGCACTGGCCCAGGCTTCCCAGAGAGCATGTGGTCTCTCCCTCCTTGGAGATATCCAAAAGTTGTTTGGAAGTTGGGGTGGTTTCACCCACCTGCCCCCCCCCCCCCCCCCCCCCCCCCCCTTGGGGCTGGAAATGGTTAATCCCAAGTAAATTTCTGATGTAGGACCAATGGAGAGCTGTGTTTCGCCCCCGTGAAATTAACTTATCACAACAACTGGGAAGGGAAGCTGTTGGCATAGCTGGAAAATCGGGCAGCCATGTAAGTGCCGAGGGGAGTCCCCCTCGAGTTTGGGGGAGCCCCTGGGCCCCTGCTGCCCTGGCCCAGCCAGGGCTGCGGGAGTTTTTCGCCGTTTTCCCCCTCCCCACTGCCAGCGGAGGTGGCGGAACAGCCCCCAGTGGCCAGATGGGGCTGGAGCTGGGCCCTCGGCGGCCAGGCACGGCACTGGAGGGAGAGAGAAACTCCCCAGGAGTTTCCCAACCGGCCTCACCGCCTTCCCCCACAGCGGGTGGGAGGGGTGGTGAGGAGCTGGTTGGGCCCTGCGGCAGCCACGGAGTAGCCCGGGACAGGTTGGAGCGGCAGCCGTGACGCCGGTGAGGCGGTGATGGCCCGGGGCCGTCCAACTCTGGCCCTGAGTAAGGCCCTGTGAAAAAGTGGTGACAGCAACGCACAGAATAGAGCAGAGCAGGCCAAGAATATGGCATAGAGCCAACCGAGCAGGTTTTTCTGAGATGAAACTCTAATGGAATTTCAAGGTATATAAAAGACTGAGCAAAACCTAGAAAAATGCTGCGACCTGAGGGGGGAGAATAGATCCAGCGTGGAGGAGTCCTTGAACCTTACCCCCCCAGGAGGAACCCTACAGGACAGGAAAAAAGCCTCAAAAACTTTAATTCCTTGACTGTGGCGAAGACCTGGTGAGAGGAGAGTTCCCTCAAAACCCAGGAGATGCTGTGGAGGAGCTGCTCGACAGAGGCCGAGCAGTTGGTGGGGGCGCAGCCCAACCCCCAAAACTCCAGTTGAGAAAGAGAGACTTCAACTATCGCCCTGAAAACTTCTCCTGAACTGATGTGGGAGGGTCTAGGGGTGGTAGAAATTGTGTTAATACTATGTATCTATTTATTCTTTAGTTTAAGTTTCTGTAGTTATAGTTTTCATACTTAAGATTATATATATATATATGCATATATGTATTATAATATTTATTGTGTTAGTAATTTTAATATAATTCCCTTCCCCCATGCTGAGTTGTGTCTGTCTGAAAACCTCTCTCACTCCTGAAAAAACTGTGGGAAAGCTTGGAAATTGGATTTTTGGGGTGCTGGCCAACTGACTCCAAGTGGATGTGTTTGAACAAGCTAGTTGGACAAGGTGACCTGCAGAGGTGCCTTCCAAATTGAACCATTCTGTGATTCTGTGATTTCTCACACTCTATACAACTAAAGCATGACAGGAAAAGAAGTAAAATAAAACCATGTCAACAAATAGCACTGTACAATACCATGTGATGCACCTTATTTGCCAGGTAAACAAATGCCCAATCCAACACAGAGAAAAAAAACATTGAATTATTCTGTACCTGGCAATAACTGATAAACTGTTCTTATTTCCACATGGGAGAAAAACGTTGTTCTGAGTTCTCACCAATGTAGCAAGGTTAACTTCCAACACAGCAATCATATCTTCAAACATCGAAGTGATCAAGCACAAAACCTGCAGCAATTATACCATAAAATAATACTCTGTTTACAAGCTCCAACAACAAAGCATTTATAATGGAAAATCATTTTCTGTCATTTATGAAAATTAGTCAAAAATATCCATGGATTTGGTCCTGAAGAGCATTAAGCAGTAAAGAGTGGTTAATACTGTCCTTCAAAACTATGCTTATGTTGCTTAAATAAGTGTCTTAACAGTCCTGCATACATAACAGAGAGAGGAATTCCAACAGCTTCTACACTGGACATATTTCTGCAGTAACAGTTGTGAGACAAGAAGTACATGGAAGAAAGATTGGCTTCAGCAACATGAACAAAACATTCTAAGAGCTGATTTTAAAACAAAATCCTTCTCTAAAGGAAGACACTGGTTTTTTAAGTATACAGAAAGGCGTAGATTAAACTCAGTTCTGTAGGAAACCTGCAACATCAGAAATGGAGTATACAGACCAGAATGCCTTCCAGTTCCTTAAATCCCTTTTAATGACTTTCCACAACTCAAATAGTTTTGACAGACTTCTTGGAAGGATTCAAAAGTAGTTCATCCTAACATTTGTTTGAGAAACAAGGTATAACAATGCTTATATCTTTTTTCCCCTAAAAGATTGCCTCTCCTTCCCCAGTGGTCATTCTTAACATTCAAGATACACACCAAACACTATAAAAATTCACCTTCTCCTTATTAATCCCTATAGACTATATACAAGCTGTGAGAGCTTTAGAACTATCCAGCTATTAAAACTAGTAGATCTCATACAGTAGAACCAGTCCTCTCCAAAGAAATTACTGTGTAATTCACACTAAGTAAAACAAATGCGCGCATTAATCTCTAAAAAACCATATAATTACTAGCTATTGGACATACTGGAAGTGTAAACATTCGTTAAATCAATGCTTGCTGTATACTCACCTTTCCATTAACTGTCTTCTTTGTCAGTGCACATGATCTGGCAAACCGAATGCTGAGGTCACTGTAATCTTTACCAAAGAGAACACAGAGCTATAAAATTGTATTTGCATTTCAGAAGAAAAACCTAACATCTCCAAGACAGAAAAAAAAAATTACTCATACTAATTTGACATGAACCTAATCCACTGTCTTCAGAATATATCCTTCTAGCCTACCCTCACATTATTAAGTAGGAGTAGAATAACATTCCTCGTATTTAACACTCATGAA
Organism: Corapipo altera; assembly: GCF_003945725.1. Taxonomy (NCBI): domain Eukaryota; kingdom Metazoa; phylum Chordata; class Aves; order Passeriformes; family Pipridae; genus Corapipo; species Corapipo altera. Next base: position 35,834,453 of record NW_020884874.1, read on the forward strand.
CTGCAAAATTGAACAAAAATTAATTGCCAGCCACTAAACAAATCTAGTGCCAACATGTCTTCTGAGAAAATCAGGGCCAGGAAACCATATAAAAATTAATTGGAAGAAAGCTATTCTTAAAGAAACAGTTTTAATTGTATTCTGCTATTTCACAAACAAATTCTTGTACTATTTATGTCAGATAATGAAAGCAATCATATTATAGTGTAGTCAAATATCTCACAGAACATACCTTTGTAAGATAAAAAAGCTTCTAATTCAAAGTTTGCCAAATTAATTATTAACAAGCCAGTAGAGGTTCCTATCCAAAAATAGCTAGTATTAAGGGCAGAATACCTATTAAAAAGGGAGAAAAATATCTCTGAGTAGCATAGAGAAGCTTTTTTTATTACCACACAACACACAACAAATGGCGTTTTTAATACTTGTTAGGCAGAGCCAGGATAACAAAAATAAACCCCACCAAAATAAAGATTTTTCATTTACAGCATATTTTTTTAAATCTGTAGCTCAAAGTAAAAACTTTCAAACAAAATTGGTGAAGTTTTGAACAGAACACAACCCTTGATTTTACGTAAGTGCTTATGGCAAGTCTAAAACAACATAGGAAATACTTTTCAAAAATTACTGTGGTTTGTAAGAGCTGGGAGATGTTATAAAAGCACTGTATACACAAAGAGTAAATTCAAACCACGAGGCAAATCCACATATAGTCTTACTTTTACCACTTCCACATGAACACTCAAAAAACAGTGAAATTCAAGGTATGTTTGTACATAATTAAAGTATAAGAGAAAAGTCAGCACAAACTAAGAGGAAAAAAAACCCAGCCAAACCCCTGGAATGTCTGTCTCAGCCTGTGCTTAGTGGCAACAGTACTGCAGTTAGGTAATGAAATCCAGCTTTTGGAATCACCACAGAGTAAATCAACGGGTTACAGTTTCAGTCAACACCCTAACAGAAGAAAAATGTTATCAAGCATAAGATGATTGCAACAAAATAACAGCTGTCATTCTCAAAGAACTAAAAATGTTTTGATGCAAGAATACATAAAAATTGACATCAACATCTTAATAAATTTTCCAGATAGGAGTGAGTAGAATTATTAGTTTTATTTGTAAAGTCAGACCACAAGAGTTAAAGTAAGGGAATGAAAAAGTATAAAACTGAAACTTGGTATGAAAATACCACAGCGGCTTAATACCTTTTTTAATTAAAAACAAACAAAAAAACAAACAAACAAAAAAACCCCTCCAAACACATACAGTCAAATAGTTTAAGAAGACCTGAATAGACAGTTTATAAGCAGAACAAAACTTTCAACTGTGATGTGAGAGCTAAAAGAACAAATAATTCTTAGATGTACAATGTGAGGTAGTAACAGGTGGGTATTGGAAAGTGACATTATTTCAATTCAGAAAATTGTTTCAAATAACTTTTTAATGTGGATTCATTTCAGGCAACCATGTTTCAAAAGGAGATTGAAAAAGAAACATTAAAATGTTAAAAATGTTACACAAAACATGCCTTATACAATGTACAAACTGTTTCATCCAGAAGTGCAGAGGTAATTTGCTCATGAGCTAGAATTTGCTATCCAAGGAGGGAACCCAATAGTGGCGGACCCTGGACTACAAGATTAAAAAACGTACTTAAAGCTAATAACGGTACACAAAAAGAGTGTAACTCAGAAGTAAAATGGAATTAGTCAGTTCCTGGAACAACTTAACTAGGGACATGGTGGATTCTTTATCACCAGAAAACTAGTAATCTTTAAAGATGTGCTGTATTTCAAATAAAACCTATGATTTTTATCCAGACAAAACTTTGTTAATTTGAGAGTGATATTATACAAGCAATAAGACTGACTGTAATAATTCATCATATGGCCTTAAAGTGTTATCATTACATTAAAGTATGTCTGAGATGTGCATCTTAAAAATCACCACTTCCTTCCTCTCAATGGCAGTATTTCTCAAAATGCAGGCATCATGAAATTAATTGTTAATAATTACTTAATTTGGACATAAAGACAACCAAAATTATCCAGGACTTCTGGATATTTTTCTTCTTTGTTTACCAGAGGTTGTTTATGTATCAACCAGAGTTTAATCAGTTACATCTGTAAAACCCACCATAGGGCAAAGGTCAGGACAAGAGTTTCCTAAAACACGGTATGGCTGAGAAATTTATCCAAATGACAATTACAAATAACAGAAAACCCCAAGCTGTTCTATAAGACACTTCCTGTGGCAGTGTCCTGAACAGATCCCTGGGTGCCTGATAATATGGATAAATTTATTTTCAGGAAAGAAATGTAACATAAGAATTAATTCATGGAAGGAGTAAAAACATCATGTTCTGAAATCTCTGTCTCTTGTACAGAAGTTTGACTGGAGCAAGTTTATGTAGTTCAAAAGTTATTAAATTTGGAATGCAAACTGACAGGCATGCAGTGACAGCATAAGATTTATTTCTTCAGGAAAGCAAACTCAAACTAAATTTGGTTTCTTAATTACTTTTTAATTCATCTTCCCTGATCAACTGGTATCAATAGATGTTAAAATGGATATTCCCAATGACATTTTTATAAAATTATTTTTCAGAATAACAACCAGTTTTAACTTCATGTATATTATCTTCCTAAGAGTAGGCCACCAAAACTTGCAGATCACTAAAAATATTATTTTCCTACTGCATTTTTTAAAAAATAGTAAGTTGCAGTGAGAACAATCCAAGAACCAATAGGAACTCCTAGGAATAAATTCAAGCCAAATACTAGGTGGTATTTTAAAGGACTTACATCTTTTCTTCATTATGGAAACACACTGAAAAGTCACAATGTTCAATTAAGAGAACAGGTAATGATGTTTCCACTGATCCTTCTGGTCTCATGTTGTCTGTTTTGCAAACCTTGGAATCATTTTGCCCTTCACCTAAGAAAGACAATCAACAATACTAGCTATCAAAAGACAATAAAATAAGGGAAACAGATAGGATTTAAGAGAGAATTGAAAGTAGTGAAGTAGCATGAACTAAGACCACACTCAAGAAATTCTATTTCAAAAGATGGATACATCCTAGCCCTCTTGAAATTCCTGATTCTTACGTGCTTTCTTCAAATGTCTTATTTCAAAAACCTAGAGATAAAACTCAAAGAGCCTACTTATGGACTGAAAAGGATTTTGCAGAATTTAGGTGTTTTCATCTCAAAAAAGTGACACGGGAAGCCATATATCCTTAAATATGCTGGGGATCCACTTAGCCTGAAAATTCCCTTGACACTAAAATTACAATGCAATCTAAAAACAAGGTGAAAATCCACTTCAGTTTCATCTTCCCAAGGAGTCTCCAACCCATCATGAATGTGCATTCACCGCTAAGAACTACTAGCATTAAATTCAGCATTAGGTACAGATATTACATCACTGTCTTTCAAACATAACACTGGCATCCATATATTTTAAACAATAACAAGAAATGTAGCAGTCTTCCTCCTTTGGTTAGGAACTTAGAATTATGGAAGCTGGACCACTAGGCAAGTAAGAATACAGCAGTCATTGATTCGGAAAAAGAGCAACCAAGGGAAAGCAGATGTCCCTTTCCCTAAGAAAGCTCTGTCTTGCTTGCCTTTAGAAGGACCTCAACCCACTTCAGCTGGTGTGCAAGTAGTCTGAATGCCTGATCCTCAGGGATCCAAGGAGGATCCGAGAATCCTCAAGGGACCACATGCCTAAGAGGTGTAAAATGTTCCAGTAGTTCTCTTGTTTTGCCTTGGAGTCGCGTACCACGAGAGGTAACCCTCTCCCTGGTGCGCCCAACCCCTGGGCACTCTGTGGCAGGCAGGCCGAGCAGGTGGGTGGCACACCACGATCACACACCATTCACATGCCCATCATGAGGCAACCACACGGCAAATGTGCCCATCACAGGACAATCAGGTGCTCAGCACGCCTGTTGCTACTACAGTTGCACTGCTCACAGCGGCCAGGGCAGGTAGCCCTAAAGGACTTACAGAATTCTGAGGAAGAATCAGAACTGGATAAGGGAATGCAGACACAGCCAGAGCAGTGCTGAGGGAATGGGTGTCTGCACTGGCACTGCCCGTGGGAAGACAGATACCTTTCCTGGTACCAATGATGTTACCTGCTCATGGTGACCTGCTCATGAGGCAGAACAAGAGAACTATCAAATCAGTTTGATATTAGGGAATCACCCTGCTGAGGCTACCAGTGCAGCCTTTAAAGACTCAGAAGAACTCTGTGTTATACCACTAGAAATACCAGAGCCAGAGAAAAATGATATCATGGAGAGACTGGTATGGATAAAGAAAAAATAAATTAAAAAAAAAAAGTAAAAAAACCCCAAAGAGATTCCTAGAAACTTCAAAGGTAACTGAGAAATGTTGTTCCATTTAGACAAGGGATTAATTCTGAGGCATTGGTTCTGTTCTCACTGAAGTCTTGGGCAATGAGTTCAGTAAAAAACAAATTACTTACTAGTGCACATCATGTAACATTTTATAAGCAAATGCGTTGGCCAAGATTTTATTACAGACATACATGCATAATTCTTTCCAGATAGGCCAATACCCAACTACATATCAGCTTCAGTAAGAATTCCATGCCATAGTCTGAGACTCATAACTCTATCACTTACACTAAAATCTTATAGGGTGTAAAAAGCACACACTCAGTAGCCACTAACAACTATAGAGCATTCTAGAAGCACTGTGCTACCTATTTCTTTTCCAGATTTCCACACTTTATTACAGAATTTCTCTTGCTCTTTCTTTAAGTTGATATGTGTTACACAACGATAATTATGATCACTGATTAAACTGAAGATCCAAAGCTGCAAGAAAAAGAAAAAGCAATTGCAATAACCCTTTGACACTAAATATAAAGTTTACATTAATACAAACTAAAGACCCAGTATTTAACACTTTTGATGTAACTAATGAACTTCTTTGAACTGCACATCAAATTCCCACATGTTTATATGTTTGAAAAAAACTCCGCCTAGACTATTTCCCACAATTAAAAATCACAGGTAATGTGCATGTCATTGTTCACTGGGTCATGTAGGCGAATTTCGTTTATACCTTTCTCTTTTAAGACAAAGGTGTAGTTAAATCTTTAATTTTCTTAAGAATTCACTGAACAGTAATCATGAAGGAAAACAGCTGAAAAATCTCATAAAAATATATAACTAACATTAAAGAGGTGAAATGCATATTCACAGTTATTACATTTGTATTAGAATTCCAACATGTTGAAATCATAGTCCTATTTTTCACATTTTTTTTTTAAACAGGTATATTTATAGCCTTTCAGCATACTCTTCTTACATAATCACTGATTGTGCTCTTAAAAACTTTCCTGGTTTTCAGGAAAAAGTTTGTTTTGCAATAGAAGTCTTATATACTATATATGGTTTATGGTCAAAGAATTGAATTATGATTATTAAAATAACTGCTGCAACACTTCAAAACTTGTATGCAGTTTGTGAAGCTTTTTTATAGACAGAAACATTAATAATAGTTGACTGTTTTGACATAGAGACTAAGTTTAATGGGCAATTCTTACCTGTCCCTCACCACATCCAGTGATAAGTTGTTTGTTTTCTTCATCAATTAGCAAACTTAGCAAAGGAAACGCTGCTTAAAAAAAAAAGTATTTGATTGAAATACATTTAATTAAAACACATGATTCAAAATTGAATACCACCTATTCATAAAATAGGAGGAAAAAACCTTACTGCACTTCTTACAGTTGCACAATGATTTGTGTGCCTTAATCTTTGGGCTGCTAAGGGCTTTTCACTTGCTGGTTTGTGGACTGCCTTTTACCCAAGCTGCTGTGGTATGGTTTTCAGAACCCCTGTGGTCAGTAGCTTTCCCTTGTTTCAACCATGTAGTTGTTTTCATGGTCTTGCACCTGCAAACACTGACATTGTGCTCATGGTAGGTTTTCAAGCTAAACAATTGCCACAGGCAATGGGGGGATTCATTACTTCTCCCTCTCCTTTTCTAATCTGTGTTTTTAGCTTTTAGTTTATGTGAGGTCCTTCAACAAAACGTTATGCACAAAGCTTAACAACCAGCTCCATGCAACTCACACCCCCAAAATGTGCTCCAGTCACCACTAACAGCACCACAAGCAGGAACAACCAAAGGGAAATTTTGAGTGGGTCCTGTTGAAACCTGTACGGTTCCTGTAGGAAAAGTGCTTTGAAGGAGGGGTCCCTGCTACACCGGAGACAATGCTTGCCCTCCTCTTCTCTCCTTTTGCTCGTCTTTCCACAAAACAAGCTTTCATCTTTAAAGTCAATATATACCATCAACTGCAGACACTGTTAATAAACCTACTCTTCTAGAATTATTTTCACTAAATCAACTAAAAACTTCTACAATAATGCTAGACTACTCTTTAGAGAGAGGAGGGTTTTGCTATGAAAAAATACACATAAAAATAGAAAACTTACCTGTTATTATTCCCGACTGATATATTAATTGGCCGGTAGAATAGTCCCACACCTTTGAATAAAAAAAAGACGTAGATAGGTATCTACTTGGGTCTCTAAGGAAACACAACCTTTAACGGCCATCACGTGGTGAAAACAGAGAAATGCAGTCATTGAAAGTGATGTCCTTAGATAAAGATTTTTTTCAGCACTTGTTTCCAAATACAAAGGCCTTTGTTTAATTGATAAGCATCCATGGTGTAAAAGGTGAAACTCACATAATATGATTACATGAACTAATTAGAATTATTTCTTATCATCTTTGCTTAGTTTGATATCTTAGTGATTTTAGCTAAATTAATGAAAAGACATACATTAATGAACAAGAAAAGAAAAAAAAGAGGAAAGGAAGGGGAGAACGGAGGGGAGAGAGGGGAGGGACCCACAACCTTTGATATTTATTTTAGCTTGTAGAAAAAATTTTGGGCTACATTTAGAGTCATATTGAGGACAATCAGTAGTAGATTAAAGTGTATGCAATTAAGGTACCTATCCCAATATCTCCTAGAAAATACGTCTGGGTTCACTCAGGCTTCTTGTTTCCCCTTACTGTCTAAGTTGTCTTACAATTGTCATCATGCACAGCAGCAGCAATCCATGGTGTCATCATTTAAAATGTTGACTGTCAAAAATCCTACCAATATGCAATAACCCAGCCATTGCATACAATAACCCAAGACAATATTCCCAAAAGGGAAAATTCAAACCAATGTCAACAGACTCACAGTGAAATGTTTTCATTCAGTTCAGCATACCTAAAACACTTCAGCTACAATGAAACTAATGAAAATATTTTACTTTATTTCTATGTGCTAGATGATAATAATCACCAAAGTTAACAATTGATGTGGAAAGTTTTAAATATACAAAATCTGCATTGTTCTTTCAAAAAAGAGAAATTAATTTTTACAGTAATTTCCTGAGCATCTCTAAGAACATGTCCTTCTCTCTATAAAGTCAAAGATGTTTTTTGCTTTATCCTCACAAAATATTTCAAGGGGAAAAAAATTACTTCACATATTCACTAAATTATTCTTTTTTAAGTTTATCTATGCAATTTCCTTGCCTTAAAGGTTCTGTCTTCTGATACTGATATGAGCATGCTTTTCTCCCATGTGCAAAACTCAGCAGCAGTCACTGGAGCCAGGTGGCCATCCAATTTAGCTAGTATAGCTTCATTCTGTGATTAGTCAGTCAAAAACAAAAACACATTAGATTTCAAACTAAAATTGACTATTAAGTAAATATTTTAATAATAACTGTTGCTAAACATTGTCAGATTTATTTTCAAAGTATAACTCAATAAGATTTTTCTCATGGAAACTGCAGCCCTGTATATCATCCTGCTGACAAAGCCACTACACATTACATTTGGTTCTTCAGAATTAATTATATAGGAATAATTTTTCAGATGACCTAAGAATGTTTTCTTCTTCTAAGTTATTGTGATATTGTTTCACTTCAGCTTTTTTAATCTAGTTTTCTATTTGGTATGCGTTGCATTATCAAGCATCTGTTCACACTTATTTTATGAGAGAAAATGAACACTTTTGCTTAATTATACTAACATTTCTGTATCATGATTTTATTTGAAAGTGAATCAGTTAATGAAATACCAGCACCATGGCTACAGAGAATGGTATCTCACCTTTGCACTTAACATGTAGATCCGATTTCCAGCACATACTGCCACTTGTTGATCATCTGGGCTAAATCTTACATGAAGCACCATTCCCAAAAGAGTTCTTATAACAATTCCATGAGGTGTAAACCCTGTAGCAATTGTATTGTTAATGATACTCAATGAAATATAAAATTCCGGTGCAGTGAGATTTTTAGAAACTTCACACAGTAGTTACCTAACCATAGAAGCTGTCCCAGTTTCTGTCAGGAAGATGTACAGAAGAACACACTGTTTAATTACACCAGGCTATTGAAAAGCACAGAACTATGCACCATCAGAATTCCTCCATCTGCCTTGTTGCCTAGACATGACCTGGTACTCTTTGAGATATTAAAAATTCCCATCAAGTTATGCTTCCATTGAAGATTGCCACAGACAGGATTTTTGGAGTAGGGTGATGTGCCCATGGAACCCAGCAGAGCCACATTAATTCTGGACGTAAGAAATCCTGACTGAAGCACAGCAAGACAAGGCTTTGGAAAACACTTCTTGATACTTTTTTTCTCCTCTTTCATTATTTCTCTACTTTCCAATCTATTTAAGCTTGAAGAGGGGTTAGAACTGCTCCTTAGAATCTAACTTCATTGGTTGAGGCTCCAAACCTATATGGTGGTCAGGATACTAAAACTCCTGCTTTCTGTGTGTTATATCACCATAACTCTCTTTCACTCGCAAACTTTCCTCACAAATCAGATACTTGAATTGCTCACACACACGTGACAACAGTGTTCCAGAGACAGGAGAGGCAGGACCAGAAAAGGCGGGATGCAAAACACTAGTTCCACAGATATTCCAGAAAAGGTAGCATTTAGTTATTTTGGCATTGCATGTTTAAATATGTAGTGCTGCTATGATTATTTTTTTTCTGTCCATTTTGTTCCACAGCGGCAGAACGTCACTGCCTTTGCAGTGCTTCCCTGCGTTTCACCCGAGGTTGATGGCAGGCGCTTGTTCCCGCACAGCACCTTGGTCAGCTCCCGGGGCTGCCCCGGCGGGGCCGCCGCTGCCGCCGCCCGTCTGCAGCCCCCGGCCCCCGGCCCAGCACGGTATCGCCGAGGAAGAAGGGCAACAGAGAAATAAAGCACCGATATCACTGTTAGGGCTGCTGAATCTGAGTGGTTGAGGTGTGCTTCTCAGAAATAACAATCTTGTTACATAAGGAACAGTGGGAGAAAAGCAGATGTTGGGGATGGTCTTCCAAGGTGGCCACTGCTCAGTCTGTCTGGGTACTGGTCTGAGTGATTGGTGGTGAATGATTCCCTTTGTATCACTTCCTTTTATATATATGTTATACAGAGACCCTGAGATTAGCTCAGTTGGTTAGGGTGTGGTGTTCATAACCCCAAAGTTGTGGGTTTGATCCCTAGACAGGTCTTTCACTTAAGACTTGGACTCAATGATCCTTGTGGGTTCCTTCCAACTATGATTCTTCAGCCACTCCTAAGGATATACATTATATAAATAACACACTACCTTCTTGCACCTTCTGTATACATTCATCAAGATTCCACACAATCACACGTTCATGAGAGGCAGAGCAGACAAGAGGTGGACTGATGTTACTTCCGAATGACAGCGCAGAAATCGAGTAATGATGCCCTGACAAAAATAATGACTGACAAATGTAGATAAAGAAGAGTTAAATTAATCACTTCAGACAAAGGTTATGAACAATACAAAACTACAAATGGATAATGCACATGCAATCAACAAAACACTAACTAGTTTTTATTTATTGTTTCAAAATCACTTAACTACAATGTAGTTATACTGGGCTTGTCTGGGATGGAAACAACTTTTTGCATAGCAGCACAGTGGTTTGGATTTTGTGACAAAAACAGTGATGATAATACAGCAGTGTTTTGGCTGTTGCCAAACACTGCTTGCAAAGCTTGAAGGCCTTCTCTTTCTCGCCACTTTTTCTCAGTTTCCCCATCTCAATAATAGGTTGAAGATGAACAAGAAGCTGTAAGGGGACACAGCCAGGACAACTCTTCTGAACCAGCAAAGGCATATTCCCTACCCTATCATGTGCTCAGCAACAAAACTGGGGTACTGCATGAAGAAAGTGTTGAGGGCCTGGGGGATTGTCTTCTAAGCCGGCTTTTGCTTGAAGTCTGTACTGGGATTGTTGTGCTTATAGGGGGTGGTAAATGACTGCCTTCATATGGCTTCTTTCTTTGTCTTCCCTTCACTCATTAAACTATCTTTAACTCAGCCTTTGACTTTTTCCTCGTTTTTGCCCATCCCATGCTCTCCCCACCCCGCTGGGAAGGAGTGATCAGGACACCGTGTGATGGTTTAGCTGCCACCCACGTCAACCCACCACAACAGCTTATATTACTCTTATCACAATAACAAAGCTCACAACAAGTGCTAATATCTTTTCAGCATTAAAGTGAAGCCTGACCCTTCTACATTACCCTCAAATATTTTATTTATATTTCCCTTACAAGCCTTAGTTTAAAGTAGAAGGCTATGCAGGGATATATTGTGGCTTTACCTGAGCAGTGGCTGTGTTCCAGATGCATAACTCATTGCCATTCACAGGGAAAGCACAGTGATTGTGACTGCACGCCAGCTGAACAAGGGGCTCGGGCAGTTTGGCTTTAAACAAGCGCTTTTCACAGACAACGTCAGGATCGCAGCTTCCTCCAGAGGAACAACGGGCCCCGGCGCTTTCCATCCTGCGGCTGGCAACGGACCACCGGGGCCGGCTTCTCCTCTCCGGCTGCGCCCTGCCGCGGGGGCCGAGGTTCACAGGGCCCGGGGGCGGAGGACCCTCCCGCGGGGAGCCGGAGAGCCCCGCCCGGCCGGGCCCCTCCTCCTCCCGCCGCGCCCGGCGCGACCCGTCACCAGGGCAGCGGCGCCGCCGACGGGTGGCCGGGCGGGACAGCCCTCGCTGGCCGCGGAGCGCGGCGGGCCCGCGGGGGCACCGGGGGGCCCCTGGCCTGCGCAATGGGCCCCGCGGCCGGCGATCGCCCGGGGCTGCTGCCTCGCTCTCCAAACGTGACAGTTCTCCGCAGCCGTGCCCTGGGCTGCACAGAAAGCAGTGTGACCGGCAGGTCCGGGGTAGAGATTGCCCCACTCGACTCCGCTCTTAGCGGGACCCCAGCTGGAGCACTGCATCCAGCACGAGACAGGCAGGACGTGTTGAGCCGGCCTGTAAGGACGGATGCCAACACCTCTCCTGTCAGAAGACAGGATGAGAGAGTTGAGGTTTTCACAGAATCAGAATGGGTCAGGTTAGAAGGCACCACAGTGGGTCATCTGGTCCAACCTCCATGCTCAAGCAAGGTCATCCTAGAGCACATGGCACAGGATTGTGTCCAGGTAGTTCTTGAATATCTCCAGTGAGGGAGACTCCACAACCTCTTTAGGCAATCTATTCTAGTGCATGGTTACTCATGCAGCAAAGTTCTTCTTCATATTCAGGTGGAACTTTTTCAGCCTGGAAAAGAGAAGGCTCCAGGAACACCTTATAGCAGTCTCCGAATATATACAGGGGGCATGTAAGAAAGACAGAGAGAAACTTTTTACCAAGGCCTGTAGTGTCAGGACAAGGCGCAATGGAGTTACACTAAGAGAGGGTGGATTTGGATTGGACACAAGGAGCAAACTTTTACAGCACAGGTGGTGAGGCACTGGAACAAGTTTCCCAGAGAAGCTATGGATATCCTGCCACTGAAAGTGTTCAAGGCCAGGCTCGATGAAGCTTTGACCAACTTGGTCTACTAGAAGGTGTCCCTGCCCACAGCAGGGGGGTTGGACTAAGTGATTGTTAAAGGTCCTTTCCAACCAAATCCTTTCAGTGGTTCTGTGATGCAGAGGGCACAGCACAGAACAACCCATGACAGCACATGAAGAAAAAAAACAAACCTTTTGCTCTCACCAAGTCTGTGGATGATGCCAAATGGGGAGGAGCAGTCAGAAACCAGATGATGAGAATTTTGTGGAGTCCAACAAGAGTAAGTGAAGTCCTGCATTTGGCGCAGAGTAACTCCATGCAAGAGGACAAGCTGAAGGATGGCTGTCTGGGAAGGGGCTCCACAGAAAGGATCCAGAGATTTTGCTGGAGAAGCTGAATATGAACCACCACTGTGCCCTTGTAGCAGAAGCAGGCAACAGCATCCTGGGCAGTGTTAGTAATAGGGAGTAGCCAGCAAGTCCTAGGAGTGCTTTCCCCCCTCTATTTGGTACCTGGAAGGCCACATCTGCAGTGCTGTGTCCAGTTTGGGTTTTTTTGGTAAAAGAAAGATATCAACATACTAGAGCAATTCTAGTAGGGGGCAAGAAAGATGGTCGGGATGTGGAGAAGATGATGTACACAGAGAGGCTGAGAGAACTGGGCCTCTTCAGCCTGAAAAAAAGGCAGCTGAGACCTTATGGTTGCCTATAACTACAAAATTATAGGATACAGGGAAGACAGAGATAGACTTTTCTCAGAGGCACTCAGTGATAAGCTGGAACTTGTGAAAATCCAACTGGATGTCCGCAATTTTTTTTTAATACTATGATGGTGGTTGAATGTCAGAACAAGTTTCTGAAGAGTCTCTATCCCTGGAGTTGTCCAGGAGTCAAATGGACATGGTCCTGAGCAACCTGATTTAACTAGAACTGTTTTGAACAGGAAGTTGGACTGGAGGACTTTGGAGACCCCTTTCAATCCCCAGGTTATGATTTTATGATCAAGCGTGTGATCTGCACCAACTTAAACCATTTTGATGTAGATCAATCTGTGGACTCAATATCTACCACAATTGCATTTCAAACAGATACTTTCTATAGGAATATCTTATTGTGTCTATAATTAGGACTATGAGCATTTTTGCCCTATATGGGCATCTAATATATATATTACCATTGAGAAAACAATCTCCTTGTGTTACTTTTGCCTGGAGAAAGTACCAGTCCAAATTCTCTTTTGTGTCTGCATGTGAACTTGAGTAAAGCCACTGTATTGAGCTTTACCTCTGTATTGAGCACCAGCTGCACAGAGGTAACTCAGTGTACTGCACATGACAGTGATTTTCTGAACTGTGACTCATGGCTGGAAATACTAGAGAAAATTTTATTGCTGGTGACAATTTTTCATGAGTGATACAGTCATGAATGTGTTATGACAGTTTAGTCATCAGTAAAGAAAGACAAACGCTGACACAGAAAAAAAGGTGTTGTTCTGCCAGGCAAACAACCAACCCCCATGAGTATTAAAGAACTTGTTCTGAAATATGTTGTGTCTCTGTAACTGCTTTTAGGCAGTTTAGTATGCTTTTTTACAATTTTCACCATAATTCATTTGCATCTTAAAATGCTTATATATATAATACTTCCAATATCTTACTGTCCGCAACAAGTAGGGAACTAGTAGCAATCCAAGGAAGTATCAGAGATCTTGAACTGATTTCTTGACTGATCCAACAGCAGTTAGATCACCAACTGCTTTCCTGCAGCTGAACCCTGAACCAGTAACATCAATCTGATGGAGTCCAATTCAGACCATCACTGCTTTTCACCCTTCCAGTAGGTGCTGTTGCTTCTCAGTGGCCAAGATGCCCCTCATCCAGCACCATAACAGGCAGCAGATTTCTGCCCTGTTGGAACAAGGCGACAGTTTTATGAGAATATTAATGATGTCTGAGTGTGCAAGGAGAATTTTTTACCTCACCACACCCCCATGAAACACCTCCTGGTGATGCCCTGTTTCTATGCAAAACAATATCTAAAGGATCTTGGCTCCAGCACGTTCCCACATCCTGGGTACCCACCCATGTCAATTGGAACTGACAGCCATGTGGAAAATGAGAGACTGTTGCAATTTTAGGGCATTTTAGGGAAATAGTAGTCCTTTACCATATCATGCTTTTGTGTCCAACCGTATATTTCTATTGTTCTCAATATTCAATCACTGTAAGAAGAACTTTAAAAATTAGGGTTAGCAGCTTTAATATTTTAATGTTTTAAACAGTAGTCTGTTTATAAGATTGAAATTGATTTTTGAAAAGATGACATTTGTGAGAATCTGTATCTGGCAGGTTTATGCAGCCCATTTGTTTGAGGTAGGAATGAACAGAACAAGTTACGTGGGTTTTATGAAATTGGAGGGCTTTGAAGACAGAATATTAACTCAGTTAATAGAGAGTCCCTGGGGTACATACACAGATTGTCTTGAATCTTCCAGAACACAAAGCACTTCATGCAGATTTTTTTTCATTTCAATCCTTCCTTCTTGCTTATGATTTTAAAAACCTCAGCCAGGTCAAGGTATCTGTTGAAATCAATGAAATCAAGGGGTATTCAGTAGCACAATAGACAACAGGCAGAAACTGATGCACAGGAAGTTCCACCTCGATGTGAGGAAGACCTTTACCGTTTGGGTAACTGCACATCAGAACAGATTGCCCAGAGAAGTTGTAGAGTTTACCTCACTGGAAATATTCAAGAACCGTCTGGATGCAATTCTGTGCCATGTACTCTGGGATGACCCTGCTTGAGCAGGGAGGTTTGACCAGATGACCCACTGTGGTCCCTTCCAACCTGACCCATTCTGTGATTCTGTGAAAAGCAATATTTTGTTTTAATTTTTTTTTCTCTCTTCGCAGTGTTCTTCTGTTCCGTGATCTCAGGTCAGGTTTAGGCCGACAGCCAAACAAATTGCCACTAACTCCTGCAGGGACACACATGCCCCAGCAAGCTCATTACATCCCATTTCAGTGCAGCTAAAGTTAATTTCTCCAGTTTTAGGCTTTCACTGTGAAGACCGCTGAGCGTGGCGCAGCACACCGCCCACACTCTGACACCGCCGCTATCTCGCCGCCCGCACCGCTCCTTCATTCAGGAGCCCCCGCGTGGCCCCGCCCCACCGCCAGCTCTCGCGATAGCTGGGCGGCGGCCGGTGCCCGAGGCGGCCCGGGAGCGCCGGCGGTACTGGCGGCGATCGGGGGGCGGCGCGGAGGCTCCACCTGCCCCCAGCGACCCCCGCCCGCTGCCCCGGGCCGCGCTCGCCGGGGCGCACCCGAGCGGCCCCCGGAGCGCGCAGGGGGGCGCGGCGTCCCGCCCTGCCCGCCGGCTCCTCAGCGCCAGCCTCCTCCCGGCCGCCGCACTGCCCAGGGGCCCGCCCCGGGGGAGGGGCTTCCCCGCGGCGCCCCGGCCGCGCTGCGCTGCCGCACGTCCTCGCTGCTCTTCCTCGCGTTGGCCGCGGCCTCGCCGTCGCCGGAGCCCCGCGGCAGGTCGGAGGTGAGCCGTGCCCCAGCCCCTGGCCGGCGGCGTGACGCCGAGACCACCGCCGGGGCCGCCCCGCGCCCCCCGGAGC
This sequence comes from Corapipo altera, assembly GCF_003945725.1. NCBI lineage: Eukaryota > Metazoa > Chordata > Aves > Passeriformes > Pipridae > Corapipo > Corapipo altera. The sequence goes on from NW_020884874.1 coordinate 35,849,974, forward strand.
CGCCGCTGCCCCCGGAAGGTGTCCTGCCCGCGGGGAGGCGGGGGCGAGCCGGGGCGGGCAGCGGTGCTCGTTCCTGGCTCTGTCCAAGGTCTCCTGGAATCGCCACTCCTCCCGAGCGCTGCGCCAGCGCCAGGACGCTTTCGTCCGTCCCTAGATAACTTTAATTATTTTCTGCTCGGATGTGGAGGTCCTCCTGTGCCTCCGCTCAGATATTTCATCGCTACTTTTATGTAAAAGTGGTAGAGAGTAAGCTCCGTGATACGGGGAGACAAAAGACTGTCCTTTCCTGTCGCTGTTGAGGGAGTTTTGTGAGTCTGGCAGGTTCTGCGAATGCTGCGCCTCCGTCTTTTGTGCTGGCTTTGCAGAATTGTGGCTTTGCAGTAGAGAGGCCTCTGGGGCAGAAAACTTGGAACTACAGAAATAGTTGTACGTTTTTTTCCCCGTAGATCTGTTTAATAGTAAGACCTCTAAGGTTTAAGTGACATCTCAGTGGAAGTAATGCAGTTTGTTTACATGGTAGCAGGGTACAAAGCAACTTACAGGCAGCTTTCGCGTTTAAGATATTTGTAATGTCCTTATGGAAGGAACGAGGGGGTGAGAATCTTCCTCAAACTTGAACCTGTTCAGGGTTGTGGTTCCTGTGATTTGCACGCCAGATTCAGTCAGCTATATACTTTGGAAGGGAGGTTGCTGCTTTGCATGCACAGACTGACCACAGCTGTTCAGAGGACTGCACTGTGGCAGGCACACTCAGGCAGCCTAACTGACTGTGCAGCAAGGAGGGAAAAGGGTGTAAGAGCCTTGATGTTGCAGCAGTCATTTTCATCTTCCCCTTGCCCCAGTACTTTCAGCCTTCTCTTCTGTAAGCAAGTGCTGTAAAGGGCTGGGTGTTTGTAGGGTAACAAAATCTTGAAAGTAAATGCATTTTATTCAGGTACAATAAGCTGAATTTGGCCCTAGAAACAAGCCACACAGCAGAATCATAAATTAATGTATTACTTCATTAGATAATGTTTTTCTTTCTAACTCCATTCCCAGTGCAAGTCAGAATGCCTACTGCTTCATGTGCACATCCAGATTTACACCTTTACTGTCTTTTGAAGTTGAGGTGAGAGGATGGAACAAATAGGATGTCCTAAATACCTCATAAAAAGTTAAGCTTCTCCAAGCATGTAAAAGCCTTCCTTTTTCTAACTGTTTTGGTTTAGTTTTTTTTAAACTGAAGTTAAAATAATTATTGGATTTCATCCCTTCTGGTTACCTGTCAGATTTGTCAGGTATGCAGGTAGAATGAAACTAAAGTCTCTGTGTCAGTTCTTTATAAAAGAACACTGGCTTGATTAATTTCTGTTTAACTTTATGGAATTCAGGCCATTTTCAGTCTGATTCAGAACTCTGAATCTTAGCACTGCTTTTTGTTACTATTAAAAAATAAAAGTTAATGAACACACTTAATTGAAGTTGTTTAACTTGGTACGGGCTAGAGAGGATTTATAAAAATCCAAAATTAAAAAAAAAATCAATTCTTGCCAAGAAGGGAATATACTAAAATCTGATTTGTGTTTTGTATTCACAAGGTAGCAAGCGGGACACAGGAAGAGTTCAAGTACAATTTAAGATCATGGCAGCACACTGGAGAAAAGTCCTGATAATATGTGTGACAGCTCAAGTACTACTTGTAAATGCCTTTGAAGAAGAGGATGTACCTGAGGAATGGATTCTTCTTCATGTTGTTCAAGGTCAGATTGGAGCTGGAAACTACAGCTATCTGAGACTAAATCACGAGGGAAAGATAGTCCTTCAGATGCGAAGTTTAAAAGGTGACGCAGACTTGTATGTATCTGACGTGACACTTCACCCCAGCTTTGACGAGTACGAGTTACAGTCTGTAACCTGTGGCCAAGACATGGTCCACGTGCCTGCACACTTCCGCCGCCCTGTGGGAATAGGGATTTACGGCCACCCCTCTCACCTGGAGAGTGAGTTTGAAATGAAAGTGTACTACGATCGAACAGTTGTACAGTACCCATTTGGTGAGGCTTCTTATAACCCTGAGGAGATGGAGGCGAACCAGAAATACTCACAGTCTACAGAGGATGAATCTCAGGATGAGGAGTCTGTTTTCTGGACTATACTTATTGGAATCTTGAAATTAATACTTGAAATTCTTTTTTAAATTGATACGCACTGGACTAAGTCACACTTCAGCCTGTGAAACTGAGTATCAATGACATGCTGTAATATTTAATACTCTTTGTTATGTTTCCTGAAGAGGTATTCAGGTTACATTTCCTAAACCAGAAAGGAGGCGGGGAGAAAAAGCCATATTTAATTTTATATTGTAAATCCTCCCCTATATGTAAAATGAGCAGCAAGCACAGTATTTGCAGTGCTCTTCAGAGATCAGGGCTTAAAAATGAATGTATCGTTGGGATCTTGTTAACTTCACTTTTAAATAGGTGCTTAGAAAGATCAACTCCAATTCAGTATTTTCTACTGTTTTTTATACAGAAAAATGAAATAAACTCCTGCACTTCAGTTCCCCCCCCCAAATATCCTCAATTTAGCGCATATTTAAAAATAAAACCTGCTGCTTTTCGAGCAAGTATCTCCACTAAAACTAACTAGCAGTGGGTTTGAGTGTATTCATTAAGTTGAGGAGCCTAAGGCAAAGGAAGGAGAAAACAATCAATCACCTAAGGGGATAGGTGGTCTGTATTTTGGCTGTGGGTGCTCTGCATCACGTCAACCGTCTGTCAAGCAGAGATCTATCCAGTCACTCATCACCACTGCAAATCCATGACCTGAATGAAGTGCATGTTGCTTCTTTGCTGTTACTGTAGGGAGAGGGAGCCTTCAGCTGTTGTTACTTGTCAGTATGACATTTCCATGTCTCGTTAAAAACAACACAGCATATAGTATCTCGAACTTGAGGGGTGCTTTCTTACACTTCCCTTTATAGCTTTTTGTGATTGATCTCTTTTTTTTTTAGCACATCTTTATGCATAAGGCATTAGCTTGCAAAGAAAATTTCTGCTGAAAGGAATTTGCAGTACATTGTAAGAAGGTCATGTCATACCCACTCTTCCTCTAAAGTTACTTTTCCCAGGAATATTTTTTCTTTGGTTGAGTCTTTCAAAATAACCAGTTGCTATGCAAGTAGAGTATATTTAAAATGCTCTGTAGTTTTCTTTTCATGGAGCTTACTGATGAGTGCACTAAAATAAATAAGTACATTACTATAATTTTATACAAGTGGTGGATGTACGATTTAAATTTCATTACTGAAAGACTTCTCATTCGGAGTGGAAATTTGGTTTGTCTATATCAACATCTGACAGGACATGATTAGTGACATGTATCACAAAGAAATAATTATATAGACAAATTTAAAAGTTTATTTGGTAAAAAGAAAAAAAAAAAGTGGTATTGTTCCTCTAAGAGTGGTTGATTAAATAGCACCAAAGTATCACTTTAATTTGTGCATTTAAGTTTTGGAGAGCAAGTTTTTGGGGTTTTATTAGCCCTCTTTGCTGTTTTTCCCCCTTCTTCCTCCTCTTCTGGGTACAGGAGGGTCTTTTTGACAACAATCACAAATCCAGCGACCTAAGAAAAGAAAGTTATCAATTATTGGGAAACTAAGTTTGTTACTCATCTAATTATGCACCTTTCATTATTCTAATAGGTGCTTACCTATTTGCAGTATTTCCTTTAATGCAAAAAACCAGTGTGTTTCTTTAAAATTAAGCATGTTTTCTATAAGTAGCATATACAATTCATGCTCCCTTGCAGACCCCTTACATGTAACCACTGGCTATACAAATCCTTATGGACCTCAAGAAGTGTCAGCACTGCTAAGGAGGTGGTTATTAGATAAGACTTGACAAACAATGCTCAAGTTTGCCAGTTATACTTTCAGGTGAATGACTATAGTTCAAGGTTATGGGAAGTTACCCAGAGCAGAAATGAATGGCAGTTGGGGAGGCATTTAACTGTTTATATTACAACAGCTGGAATCATTAAGGCTGCCTTGGTAATTTTATAGGATTTTAGACATATGATTTATTTTGTTTACATTCTTAGGTTAGCCTGAAAGTGAAATCAACCACAGAACCTGTACTAAAGTGACAGCTAGCACCAGTGCTTCCCAAAATGGGACTGTACAGCATTTTTGAAGTACTCTACAGGGCATACTGTCACTGCCACAGAATACTTATTCATAAACTTACTTACCATGGATTTAGTATTACATGTAAAGCAACAATAGCACCTGTTCTTTTCCTTCTACAGCCTTGAGTTAGCAAGATGATATGAGTGACTGGGTAATTTAGAAGTACAGGCTGCCTGCCTGCCATAGAGGTACTTCAGTTAGAGCTTTGATGTTGAAGTAAAAAGGGAAGAAAGGGTTTAAAGAGGTGTTTACAAATATTGAAACTACTTTTGAATTTAGAAGCTGAAATAGCTGCACCAACAATTAATGAGAAAGCTACACACTAGCAATATGCAGCAATACAGTCTCTTTTACAAGTTTCTTTCATTAAAAGAGCTAATTACCCTCAGTGTTCTATGGATATGGAAAACAAATAGTTCTGAGTGAGCCTGTTTGGTTTATGTTGTAAAAGCCCATTATATTTCCTATACAGGAATTGCCAGGTTAAACTGTGCACAACCAAATATACAGAAATAAAGCATATTAAAAAAATCAGGTCCTACAGTATGAATGCTTTCCTACAGTATTTCTTACTGCTGCCCTTCACACTTGTTTCAGACTATTCTTTCAAAAGCAGTGCATGGATTAATGCTGAGAGAGAGCGCCCAAGACTCAGAGGAGGCGTGAAGGGAACAAGTAACTCTTACTTTATTACCTGAAGGGATAGCGTCAAGCCCCACACAAAAAGTGTGATAACCACGGTCACATACGTCACAGAACATCATTTCTTCTTCATGGTGAGGCTGCCCACATATAATGCACGTTTTACACTCCATACATTGCCAAGGATAAGTCTTAATCATAGCAACAAGCTCCGGGGTCATATCAAGGCAAGAAGGGTGGCCTAGATTAAAACCAGTATTATTACTTTTATGTCTGAAATGAAATTTAGAATTAGTTACACTCTTTGCTTTTACCGAAGCTGAAGCTTAGCTCACCTCCTGGTGAGATCCCACCGTGCACCCAAGTGTGCTAGTACATACAACATGGAAGAGAGATGGAGTCTTAATGAAGGACAGAAAAGGCAACTGAACTGTTGCTGCACATGTGTAGGACACTCAATATGTCCACAAAAAGATCTGTCAAACAAACTCCCTTAGGAATCCACTGAGTGTACGCAGATACTTACCACTGTTGTCACACTGGGAGCAATGTATAAGAGCTTCAGCTTTTCCTTTCTTGTTGGAGTCCTTACCCTTCAGACAAATTCCACATATAGCATTTGGAATGACCTTTGGCTGGAAGGGTAGAAGAGGGCTATAAATTTATTCCAGAAGAATTTACAGATTCAACAGGAAATGTCATCTATCTCCTTAACTATTAAAATAATAAACTGTTAGGATGTGTGAACCTTAAAACACGTGACAATAACTGACAAGCAGCGGCACTGAAAAAAAAATCATAGATTAAGTACATAAAATTTTCCAGTTGTCATACACAGTGAGTTATATATAAATCAAACTGTATCAAAATCATGTACTTGCTTCTTCCCAGGAATTCATCAGCTGACATGCTCCTCAATGTAAACTAAACATGACAGGATGAAAAATTTCACTAAGTTTTTTCCAATATAGAATACTACATTATGAACTTCCATGTGGATTTCCTGTTTATGGAGGAAATTATATACAATTTATTTGCATTACATTTGTCCCTAAATAGAGAAAATCAATTACAAAAGCAATAAACTTGATTTTTTTCTGTCTAGCTTCAAATTATCTGTTTAGCTATGCCATACAAAGCTCTCTCTTTTACTATTCCTTCTTGTATCCACTCATAATCACTATAAGAAACAGCCTTGCATTTAACTACAGATTTACATGCATTATTTTTCTAAGTGATCATGTGGAATATGTCTGGGTCCATGAGATCCATTTAAAGGGTAAGAGAAATAGCAGGCTGTTACAATGGGGAATATTTGTCTATGTGTGTCTATTCTGTGTCCCAACTCCAGAGATACACCAACAGTTTTATCCCACTGAGGAAGAAACATGGCAGCAGTTTCAGAAACATGGCAGTAGTTGTGTTGTTGAGCTTTGACCACTGCATAACGACATTAGTGACAAAGGTAGTTCACACTTAATGCAGTGCTGACTGATGTTAAACTGACTAATGCCAGAGTTTTAAAAACAATGGTGCTGCATAGACACAGCTAGCAGAGAGAGCTGAAGGCATATCCTCTTCTAAACAGCTTGTCAGTAAGCAAGAAGGATCCCAGTCAACTACCAAAAACACATCGGGAGAAGAATGCAGTTTAAAGTAAATTTAAAAAGTGAAAACACAAATATATATATATATATTTAAAAGTAATTACTGAGATCTTTTGCAATACAACTTATCTTAAAATGTGTTTATTTCTCAAGCCAGTTTTTCCTGGCACCTAGTGAGATAATTAAAATCTTGACTCACTGTTAGAGTAGTCAGGATAAAATGCTTCAAGTTTTCTGAAGTTTTCAATCTGATTTTTATGTCAAAACGTGGCTACAGCCTACTTCAAATTGTCTGATCTAAAGAGTTTTATTCAAGAAAGCAAACTACCACACCAGATGTTTCTAGGTAACTTCCTTCAAAAGATGACAGAGGCATTCATAGACACTTTTTTTTGCTTATTTATTTTAAAAAAGCAAAGTCAACCTGTTTTATACATAAATATAATAAAACAATAAAAGAAGTCTAACATTCGCAAACATCTCTACAAAATAATAAATATAATGGAGGCAAAAACACATACAAACTCTTTTACTGTTAACTATACTATGTGTCCTACATATATACCTTTATACCCTGCTCCTCCCAACAAAAGTGGCACATGCTTAAACCTCATCAGTGTGGCAGCATTTACCCTTCTATTGTTTAGGCTATATCCTATTTTTTTTAATTGTGTTTCAATCTATTTCTAGGAAAACCAAGCCTTTCTAGAATAGCAAGTTCTAATCAGACTTCTAGCTTTGTATTTTTCTAGATTTGTATTTTACTGCCTTTAATATACAACAGCACACTCCCCTGGTTCTCCAGGCAAAAAAAAGTGAGCACTGTACCTGTGTTAGGGTATGTGCAGTTCACACTCTGATACACATAACTCTCAAGATAGACATTGATACAGATGCATTTATTAACAATGCTTCCATCTAGTCTTACTTCACTAAATTGTATTCATTAGATACTGTGCATGTTAGGGGGCATGAAAATCACAGCCTAGTAATAATGAAATTCCAACAGTATGGAAGTATATTTACAAAGAAAAAAAAAGACTATTCGTATTTCAAACCAGCTCAATTCTACCACCATAAATGGCTTTTAGAAATGCTATAAAAAACATCTGTCAAATCTAAATGGGAAGTCAGAATATCCCATTTCATTAGGAGTAAATTTTGCTTTCTATGCCCTCATCTTATTGGGATAAGGATGGGAGAGAAAATGAATGCAAGGTCAAAACAATGACTGCCTGTTCTGTAAGTTTTCACTTCCATGCTGCTGTGCTGCAGCTCTCAGTCAGCTTTCCAACTACACTATTCTTATAACATGCTATTCTGAATGCAGTGACCCAAAACAGAAGTGTTGCAAAATATAGATTCTCAATACATTTCAGTTTTATGTGCAAAAAATCTGTACTTTTAACAGTACCCTGTGTGTGCAATTGTAGTAGTCAGTCCTGCAGCAACAAAGACTCGCTACTTGTAACAATGACAAAATGTAAAACACATGCTAATTGTTCTTTGTTAAAGAACTGACAATAAAAAAGACGCCATATAAAATACAATATTTCTTTTACTCAAAAATAACTCAGTGGAAATGTATGGAATCCTGTAATACTAATAATGTGGCTATTAATTATACATATGTATGCTGATGCCATAGCAATTATCCTTCAATTTTTACTACATGTAACCAAAAAATTAACTGTTCTACAAAAATAGTCCAATATTAGAGAACAATACAGAACAAAAGTATTACAAAGACTTAGAATTCACAGGGAAAACATTTTAAATTAGTTAAGTCTTCAGCTCAAAGTGCCTTAACATTTAGGCACATACGGTAGGTATATAGTTATCTGGTATTTTTATAGACTCACAGACAAGAATCATTCTGTCTTACCAGTTAAAACAGCTCATGTAATCTGGCTTATCGCAAGCTTTCAAACATTCCCACAAAAAAGAAAGCCAATCCTCTCACCCTTCCAACACAACATCACCACCTCTGACTTATCAGATGGCTGATGCAGGCAGGGTATGCTGACATTGCAAAGATCTGGCACTGTAAGTTTACAGCAAGACCTTGTTACTAACAAAACTGGTGATTTTGAATCAATAAATAATTGTTACGTGAATCCATTTTCAAAATGCAATGCTGTATACTACCATTGCTCTTCTGCAATTAGAAGTTCAGAACTTTGATGAAAGTTCTGCTCCATTAATTCTCTCTTTATGCATTCATAAGGCCATTAAATAGACTGGACTAATTAAACACTTGAGCATCTCACAGCCAGACGAAACCTCTGTAAATCAGTGGCACACAATCTCTAATGTCAAGTTAAACAAAGCTAAAGCAAAATTTCAGGTTCCATCTTTGGATTTCATGTTCATGGGAATATGAATATGCATTCCGTGTCTACAACATCTTGCAAAGTTACATATAAAAAAATATACATATGATAATCACAGTCTAAATCTCCATAGTTCACATATTTCTTAGTAAGTTCCTGAAAAGAGAAAATGCAGCTGGAGCTTGCTGTCTGCTATGAACTTGTACAGATAGTGTATGTAGAGAAAATTTATCAAAGCTGTCCAATTCTTGCTGGAAATTAGCTTCTTGATGTAAGTTATAGTTTATTTACTATTAACTTGGTAAATACAGATAGTAAATATTTATAAATATAAAATGCAAGCCATCAACAGCTCCCTTTTGGTGAGACAGTGTCTCTGCATGTACAAACTTGTCACTGACAAAAGCTTTCCTTGTCCTGTAAGTCTCAACAAGTATTCCTGACTGTTAAATAATCAACCCTATCTTAATGTAGTGTATTCCCTCTCAATGAGTCTATTCCTGCTCCCACATAAGTCAGTGGAAAATTCTTATTTCTCTCAGTGGAAGAGGACTAGATAATTATGTGCTTTGAAAGTGTTACAGGATTATTCAGATCCTTTCTCAGTATGCAGAATAATAACATATAAATAATGCATGTCAATTCCCATTTCTCCTGAAAAGTATTTTTATTTTAACGTTAATCTTATTTTTACCTTAATCTTATTTTATCTTAATTTCTGAAATTATTACACAGGAATACTGGAGATTTGGGTCTTAGGTTCGGCAATCACTGCTTGACAGCTGAAATGTCTTAACATCCTCACAAAGTTTTTAGCTTAGACAAAAGTATATTGCCCACAAATGTTTCTACATAGTAAAAACTACATAAAAAGCTATTTTCCATATACTGTTAAAGTGGTTATGTAGTGTTGCCTATACAACTGCAGTAAGCTTTTTGCCTTCCATGTTATACAGCATAACATCGCAGGATAAAAGGCTGTATTTAAAATGAATGTCACAACAATATGTTCAGCCATATAGCTGCACTTTACAGCACTGGTCTCTTGGTGTACTGCTATACTAAACAGTAGGGAAAAAAACTGGATAGTGAATGATAGTTTTAAACTGACACATACTTTTGACTGCTGTGTTAAGGCAGACAGAAAGATGAAGATTTCCAATGCAAAATCCACAATGGGTTTTTCTAGTGTTACTGCCTAGGAATCCAAGAAGTTAACAGAAAAGAGAGGCCACTGTACAGCTAGGGTAACGGAAAGCCCCACATGAAATACAAGCAAAAAGGAAATAAGGAAGCGAACAGATGGAGCACACAACAGGAGAACAGCAAGTGAAGTACAGCAAGCAGAAGTTCCATATTATTGAAAAAAACAAATACTTCAGGGAGAGGCTGGTGAGTAAAGTTCAGTCAGGGGCTTTTTTCTTCTACCTTGTACCCAGGAACTGATTTGGGTAATACAGAACGTTTGGAACCATCTTTTCTTGGAGTAGCACTTTTGTCTCTTGTTTTTTGTCTTCCCTGAAAAGAATCCTCCTGGTTGTCTGTGGCGCAATCACCTTCAGATACATTGCCAGACGAATTGTCCTATAATAAAAATACCATAGCTATATTTTTTTATTTTTTGGATAGACAGACAAGTCTTCTGTATGCCCCTTAGAGCCAACTAAGGTAAGAGAAGGGTACATCATTCCTTCTGCAAAAGCATAGGGTTTATCACAATCTAAAACACCTTTGCTCACAACATTCATTATCTATTTTTTCTCATGCTAAGAGATTGGCATCAGCAACAGCAGTCCTGTTTTCCAGTTGGTCTTGGCACCAGTGTGGAGAGCACAACAGTGCAATTCTTTGAACCGTTTTCCATTAAGTCACAAGAAATCCATTATATGCAAGATGCTGTTTACAAAGTAAAGGGCCAGCAAAAAGTTAAAAGTGCCCTTGTCATGCATTTAAAGTGTACTACCAAACAGCACTGCCTTGAATTTAATGTGTGAAGGTTTTTTTCTGCCACCCTCATCTACTATTTTCACCAGGAGCAATCTAAATATTTAATTTGGACTGCAGCAGAAAAATGCCATCAAGAGCAAAACACATTTCCATATTTAATACAGAACCAAACAATAGGATTTACGTTGCAGTTAAAGGGGTTTTTTTTGAGGAATGACGAGGCAAGAAAGAGGGGAAGAGTTTCAAAGAGGGTGAGAGATCAATGTAAGCATAATAAAGAGCAGCAGCACAAGACTTTTCTCAGAAAAGTGTTAATAAAGGCTTCCAAAAAAGCTCCAGAAGGAAGCAGCATGATTATTCACATTTATTACCCAAGAGGTCAAATAACAATGGTGCCCTACAGTAAAACATGCTCTGTATAAACATAATAGTAATCAGCCTAAAACCAAAACAGACAAAACAGACAAAGGGCAAATGGAGGGGTATAACACCAAAGCCAATCAAACTACGTGGCAACAAGAAATGCTCTGTTTCGCCATTATTTTAGGGGAAGGGTTATTTAGGACAGACTCATTAAAACACTACAGAAAAGGAAAACTGCTACCAACTTCAAACAATGGGGAGGGTGAAAAAGGAAAAAGTATAAAGCCTAGTGTAGGACTCACCAGGGAGATCTGACAGATGGTAGGTAGCCCAAAACTTAGAGGCCTGACAACAGCCACCTCTGTGTTCAACAGATGTTTTTCCTGAACTATATGCCCATCCTCAGTGACTAGCAAAGAACCCCTGATTCCACAGCCAAACCCATTTCACAGGAATCTGATTATAAATTTTGCACATTTTTCTACACTTTTCAAACTAAAGGACATTTTTCCTTCTCCATTCTGTCACCAAAAAAGACTACTGAACTTCTATGAAAAATCAAAGGATAGTCTGCTTGGCCCAGTTACTTTTCTTTACCATTAACACAAATGACTGTCAGTAGAAACGGAAACTGGGAAAAAATGGTTAAAGACCAACTTTAAAACAGCTGGAGTGTGATTAAACCAAAATTTTGAGCTGACATTTAACATGCTAAGTTTATATAATTTCTTCTAAAAAAAATGCAAGCAGAAGCAATGTATTAATAGCCCTCTCTCCTCTGTTAATCTACAAGCTGACCTCTTCCTTTCTTCTTCAGTTATGAGTATCTTTACAAAATTCAAACAAAATAAATATTTACATGGCAAAACTTAGAATTATATATACCCACCATCAAACGTTCATCAATCAAGCTAGAAACTGGTAAATGCACTTGTGACATTCCATTGCTGCTAAAATTAGGGTTAAACCTCTGGAAAGTGGTTGTCACCAACATACAAACTACGCCAATACACAAACAGTTCAGTTGCACTCAACTCATTTGAAGCTCAGCTGCTCTCGAGCATTTAAAACACTATCAAGGTAAGTATGTGGAAGTTTTCCTTAACTTTCAGCTAATGCTTAATTTTGCATTTGTGTAAGTAGAGAGAACATAAATATCTGTTTAAAGATGTATTGTTAAGCAAAAAAACCAGCACTTTTTACCCTCTTTTTAAATTGAAATAAGGTCATTGTTTCAGTACTGAGTACTTCCTGCTCCTATGTCACAAAAAGTTATGAGATTATAAACACCTCTGCTTTAGGGACAGATTCTGTGGGACTCTAAACAGCAGAGTATAGCGACCTGAACTACAGTGTTCGTTCTCTTCAGAAATGCTAGCAGCAACTTCCTCCTGGGGAAAGGGGCACAATGAAGAGCTGTATTGGGAAGTTTCTTCAAGATTTCTTAAAAAAAAAAAAAAAATGAAGAAAGGGCCTGAAATTTCAAGTATTTGTTCCACTTACTTTAAAAATGGATCAAAGTGGAAAGCTGGAGAGCAGTGTGATAAATTAAAATACCAAAATGGTCCTCCTTTCATTTTGCAAATGTTGAAAGGTTCTACTAAGAAACTAGTGAAACTAACAAAAGTGAAGGGAAAGAATTATTTTGTTCACGAATACTTTCAGCTTATCTCACCGAATTGCCTTTGGTTTTCCGTTTTTCATCACCTCGCCCTTCTTCTGCATCATCTGAATCTCCATCACTGTCCAATGCAGGCAGCTCTGGATCCAAAGGAGGTTCATAGAGAGCTGTGTTTAATGGTAAGTAACGAAGTTCATCTGGAGAGTACCTAAAGTTAAACAAATAAAATTAATTAATTCACGTGTACTTGAGGCAAAAACATTAAATCACGCAGTATACCAGGACGTCAATAAGAAAGAGTAAGAAACACTTCTTTTTTTTCAGGAAGGCACATGAAGGTGTGAAGTTCTGAAAACACAGGAAACATACTAATTTGTCCTCCCAAATGTGATACCATCTAGTACTTGTCTTCTTTGTAGAGCAGATATTGAGAGAACACAGGAGAGTGTATTTGCAACGTTCCATAACTGCGTAAGGGACCACGGAACCACTACAAATTTTTAACCAACCCATGCTACTATGCCCAACAGACCATACATTTTGTTTATAAATGTACAGTGCCCACATAGCATGTGTAGAGTTCTAACCCAGGGCACACAAATACATCCAAAGATAAGGAAAGAACACAGCTGTACATCTGAATTCCTTAATTACTGAAGGAGAATGGAAAAATACATCTAAAAATATAATTTCAGAAGAATGCAAAGATCTAATCACATTGCTTATAGCCAGACACATACAGCTTAACATCCATAATCTACCCTTTTTCTTTTTAACTTAAAAGACTCAGAAAAAAGTGAAAGTCGTCTTACTGCTGATGACAAGCATTGTAAGAAATAGGATACTATCCTGATGCACATTTTGAAAGGTTGTGTCTTTCACTGAGATGGATAAGCAGTTTCACTTGCAGCTTAAAAGTGCAAAATAAACATGATATATAGTAATTTTAATTCAATTAGTTTAATGAAATTGAAGTCCTTCAAGAATGTCCTGTAGCATGCAAATTTGGGGTGGGCTGTACGAACACACACTGGAACAAGCAAGGCACTTGCAGATGGAAGAGCTTCTCTAAAGAAAACCAAGCATGTACAGAATGAATACCATCTCTGTTGTACAATGGTAAGACTTGGACAAAATCTTCAAATCAGTATGTATCTGTTCAATGGTAGCATGCCACTAGTAATATCTTAAATTTATGTAAACCATTTTTCATGAATGTAAAGATCCAGCTTGCAGTGTCTTTCCTTCTCACGAATCCAACATGAAATTTATCCCACAAGACCAATCAACATTTTTTTTTAAATTTAAGAGTTTCTAAAAATTTAAAAAAGGACAGCAAGACTGTCGCACAGAAAACATGTGATCACAAGCCAGCACTACAACACTTTGACACAGAAATATTAATCTTGGTACACATGCAGAAGCAGATGATAAGTAAATACGTGAGGCTGGCAAGAGTGAAATCAATGTCTCCTTTTACCATGGTAAATATTTGAGCAGGACAAATCTTAGGCACTGCAATACATCAGGGTAGACAGTACTCTTGCAGTCATTACTGACTGCTGTTGACAGAAAATGTCACACTGTGCATCTTCCAAGATTAGCAAGTGTCTCAAACATAAAATTAAATCAAAACCTTACAGTAAAGACACTGAAATGTTTTCCATCTGCTACATGTAGAGAAAAGAGATAAGTGCAAGAGAATTGGCAGTTGGCATGCTTTTAAAATACCTTTTGTAGTACTCCTGGAACTGGCCGGGTATGAGAGCCACTGGATAAGGACTAACCTTTGTTCTCTCTGTAGGTAAGATTTTGTATTTTCCTTGAGGCACCTGGATAATCTGCATTGTTTAATATAAAACAATGACATTTTTGTTTCACATACAAACTGTTGAGTCTTTCTCACCAACTATTCCCCCAAATATTTCTTAACTAGTCAGTTTGATTAAACTGGGAGAGCTACCTGAGTTCTTCCGTGAGAAATTCAATTCATTAAAACAGAAGAGGTCCCACTCACAAAACAGTATTATTTATTAAATCCAATCCCTAAGTACCTAGTAAACTGAATGAACATTACGTAAGACTACTTTAAACAGTGTATTAGGAAAAATAATTTTAATACTAAAATCTAGCAACTGAAACAGTAAACATTAACTTTTGTGCGTGGCATCCTTAGCATGAATTATCACTGTTGGCCCATACTGGTTGAAAGACCACATCCATGTAAGTCTGAAACCAGACTGCAGTATAAAAAATTACATTAATAATACAAATACAAGGAAAGGAGAAGCGTACATAGAAGCCTTCCTTCCCTCAGAAGGAAATAAAATTGATTATCCACTATCTTGCCTCTAACATGAGTGAATACCAGAAAGATGTAAAATTTCCACAATACCCTGCCATGTAATAATTTGCAGAGAAAATTTTTGCTGCCTGTATAGAAGCAGAACAGTACTGCTTCAAAATGCCAGCTAATTATTTTTAATCAGTCACAGAGGCATGTAATATATATACAATACAAAAATAATGTAACATCTAATCAAAAAAAGGGCATAACACTGACAGTAACACTCTTTCAAAGAATAAATAGTTTTCTTTTTTACTTCAGGTATTGTTCTGGCAAAATTTTGGAGGTATTCCAAAGGAGAATTAGCCGTTTGTATGCATAGATATAATAGCAACAGAAGCTTCTTAGTAACCTAAACAACCCTCTTAGTTTTATTCTTCTACCATCAGATTAAAGACATAATAATAAAATAACACTGATATTTTTAGAGCTTCCTGAGACAAGTATTTTCAAGTTAAAAACGTTTTCAGATTAAATATATTTGAGATTATTTTTAGCACTATTACCCATTTAAGAGTAAAACTGTGTAAGTCCCTACATGACTGAAACAATAATCAAAAACCTTGACAGAAGTTAAAATGGTACCAAAACCAACTTTACTAAAACAAGTAAGGAGCTACCTGTTAACATTGGTAAGAAATTTAAATCTGCCTACATGAGTCTGTAAATCAAAATAGGCTCTTCTTTCTTCCATCCGCTCTCGGTTTAAATTGCTGTTGAATTCTGCAGCTTTCTTGGCAGCTTTTTTAATGTATTCTGGAACTTTACTGGCTTCTACTTTCTGTGTGTTCTGCTGCTGCATTTGCTGGAATAAAAACAATTTTATGAATCCGCATACATTTCACTATCAGTTTGAGAACAGCCTTTTCTCACACTCAGTGTTACAGATGCGGTTCACTTATATGCTAATTACTTACAGAGTACTCTTTATAATGATCTGTTATTCGCTGACGTTCTTTCTCTTGCAGTATAACAGAATACTCAGCATGTTTGGCAGGGTATTCCTTAATCATAAGATCAATTACTTCATCGCTACGCAAAGCTGTTAGACCTAAAATAGATAAAAGCAATAATGATGCTGTCTGGCAAAAGCAACTGTAGGTTATTTATATCCCACAATAACCAACTCAAGTTTTTGAGCAGCTAAAGACAACAACCTACTTTGCCTGTACCCAATGAGCCAAGGCTCATGTCATTTCTTCCTTACAGCTACAGACCCCTTCAGATTGACTTAACCACCTACTCAGAACTCCACAGCGAGGCAGAACCTTAGTTCTAGATGGGACCTAGCAAACTTAGTTTCAGTTTCCAACACTGATCAAATCTTAGTTTCATTAACCTGCAGAACCTTTACTGAAATTACGAGGTTTACATAACGTCTCATACAAGTCAAGAAAGAATCACCATGAGAACAATTCAGAGCAGCAAACTGACTCCTGATTCCCAACTAAAGCATCTGAAGTTCATAAGTCAGAACTCCTCAGTTTGCAGCCACAATGCAGAACTCTTCTTTTAGAGGTTCCAATACAACTAATCTCCAAACACAGGCAATGGAATGGAATGACTTATAACCTTAAAAATATAAATATAACCTTAAAAATATGGATAGTTGACTCAGCACACATCTCTGTTGAATATATGAGACAGAATATAACATTTTACTTCTATTAATAAAAATTAGATATGGTCTCGTCTGTATAGTCAAGTTAAAACAAATAAATACAGAGGTGGCAGGTGAGAAATAAAGGTGATATACCAAAGATTGTTAGTATTTAAAATGACACTACATTTACACATTTACCCATGATATACAGAAAAAAATGTGGCAGGTATCATTTAAACTCTAACATGTCCAAGCCACATATATTAGCAGAGTAAGAAAAATATTCTTCAAACTCTTTTAATGTAAGCCTCAGTTACATCATTCCATTTCAAGTACATTAAAGTGCCTTAATATACACTCTTCTTGTCTCTAATATAGAAGTGGGACCATTTAAGAGCTCCAACCAACGCAGCAAAACAAGACTGACGTACTTTTTATTTGAAAAATTATGGTGGTCTCTTTCTTAGGAGAAAAAGGTTCTAGAAGTTAATTTACTAGCTAGCACAATCCCTTCTAAGTAATTAGATCAAAAATATATTTTTATAATAAATCTGGAATATTAATACTTCATGGTTAACTTACCAAATTAATAATAAACCAGTTTTAATTTCAGAATTTATGTTTTCAGTTGAGAGTGATGCAATTCTTCTCTGCCAAACTGAACCTTCTTTTTCAGTGTGGTATAGTTTTTATACTGTAACAAGGACTCTTAATAATTTGTTTTCTTACCTAGTGTGCATTGAGTCTCTGTGATAACATTTAGTTCTCTGAGGTAGAGTTTCTCCTTGTGAGACAGATCTCGCCTTTCTAAATCTCCAAAGAAAACAAGAACGAGAATAAAACTGTGTGCAGTTACTCAAACTCCTCCATAAACACTGTCAAAGTATTTTGACAATTTTGTTTCCAGGCAGCTAGTCTGTATTATACTACTACTTCAACAAATACTGCGATTTTATAAAATAATTTTAAATTTAATACACAGTGTAGGGACATGGTCAATTTTCTTGAGTACCCTGCCTGCAGTTATGATATACAGAAAACTAAAGAAAACTGATATATGAATTTAGATGCAGTAATTATTAACAAGCATTAAAAGTACAGTCTTTTTTAATTTTACTATGCCTTTTAAAAATAAATTCTATGACAGAAGTTCCAGATTTAACAATTCTGAATAATGAAGGCTCAAATACTAGAACCTCCACAATTAGTTTTAAAATTCTTCTACAATGTAGGAATGTTGCCACAATTCAGGAAACAGAATATATAGTTAAATAGTAAGAAATGACCAACAAAATATTTAAAAATGAAATCGAGGTAATTTTCAAAAGGTACTTGCTGATCTAATAATCCCCAAATCAGACTTTTTTTACAAATTTTTAGTGGCAATACCAAAAAATCTTATATTATTTCAAAAACCATAGGATACACTTGCAATACACCAGTAACAATAATAAAAAGTACAACATATACAATCCAGAATGCTTTTGTTGCAAGGTCTTTTTTTAAACAGTTGGCTCATGCTATATATAATCAAAGAGACACAGAGTGGATCTGTTTAAAGACACAATTTTGAGCAGAAAAACTTTAAAAATAAATACCTGGATATTTTCTTTTAAAGGAAGTTACACCCAAATATTCACTGACTTGCTCCTGTAGCATATAGTATTCTCCTGTTTCATCTGGTGGCCATTTGTATTCTATCAAATTTTCAGCAGGAAAATAACTATATCTAAATACAAGAACAATGTTAGAACAAATCACAAGAATCCTTAAGAGTAATACTTACATTTCAAAAAATTCCATAATTCCTATTTATATGTCAATAAACAGTAACTATGAAGTTGGACAAGCGCTTCAGAACACTACATCTTGTTAACCCATTTCAAAGTCACTTTGTTACACCCAGTTACTTTGTTACACCCTTCACATACCATTCATCCAAATAACCACTTTAAATATCCAAATAACCATTCATCAGCATGCTAAGAGACAGAACATAAAGGAAGTGATATCCATTATAGTGGAGAGGACACCAGGAAAAGAAACTACTACAGTGTCAAAATTCATTCAAGAAGCATGCAATGTTTTAAAAACATGTCAGCTATGTTTCTGATTTTATATCGGATGCAGCACTTTTTGTGGCATTTTAAAATAAAATGCCTTAAAGTATGCTGGGAGGAAAAGACAGCCAGTTATTAATAGAACATCGCCTCAATTCAGAAAGAAGAATGTATGAAGAATATGAAAGTAAAGAAAAAAGAGCTTTACTTAAGCATATTGAACAATACAGTAAAACTTGCAATAAAAAAAGTGAGAATTGTAAAAAATGGTATTACCCAAGGTCTTGACTAGAAGTTTCACAGCTCCGAGAACTGTCCCCTGAGCCCATACGCCGTCTTTTGGATGGTTGGCTGCCATCATTGGAATTTTCTTCTGTGTCATCCTGAAATGCAAATGAAGGTAAATATTAAAAAATTAAGAGTATTCAGCAGAGGGTGTAAAACATCAAAAAAATATTGCAAAGCAATCCACAATTTAAATCCACACCTGAACTACTGAGATGTTCTATGTACTCTTAACAAAAAACTCATAGGACAATTTATGCAGTAAATTATTTTTTGCTATAAACGAGCTGCATAAGACATGCAGGCACAGAAGCAGAGTTAGGTGGCTCCTCAGCTGTTGCACTGGTGGACTGAATAGACAGAGCTGTAGCTCTGACCACGAATAATTCCTGATATAAACTATTTCTGGAACTTAATCAGACTGGCTCTCAAAAACTGCAAGCGCAGAACAGAAACACCAAACCCTTGCTGAGAGCTGATGCTTAAAAATCAGGGAAAATATAATCGAAAGCAAGTTTATAGGCATACAGTTAAAATTAAAGGAATGGTTTACAAAAAGTATCATTACAGCAAGGAACAAAGACTTGTGTTTTGTAAGGAAAAAAAAATGAAAGAAAAAACTTGACTTCATACTGCAACAGATATAGACCAAAGCTATTACAAGGGAACACTCAGAAGTTAAGTTACAGGTGTACAGATTTCAGGAGATCCATATAAAGAAAGGGAATGAAGGGTGAAGAAGAGAAAAAAGGACCAAAACAAAACATAGAGTTCTGTAAAATCTAGAAACCAGCGACTCAGCTGATCTTGAATCTTTCACTGCTTTGTTGTCCAACAATGCTATACAACTCCTACCTGCATCATCAACAACTCTCAAAGCATTTAGTGACCAACCCTGTCCGATCAAAACTGAGACAAAAAAAGCAGAAAACTCCAGGTAAATTGCATATTGTAACAGGCAGTAGAGTCAAGAACAAGACAGTTTTTTAAAGTAGTTGAATCTCTAAAGTGGAGTAGCATTGAAAGAATTGCATTTTATAACTTCCATGAAAAGTTTAAGCAAGAAGAATTAACCTGTCAGAAATAAATGGATCAAGCCCAATTATACTTACTTACTTAATAATGCCAAGAATGGTTATTAGGTTTATGTTTGCTAATGTCTTTCATTCTAGTAGGCTTTACATATCATAGGACTTGAAATATCAATTTAGCAATATTCCAGCAAATAAGAATATATTACTTTGTTTATGTAACATTTAACAATGCTATAATCAAGACAGCCCATCGGGAAAAAGAATTTGTCTCCTGTATTTTTGGTTTATTTCTCGTTTTTCTAAATTCTTCACAAATTTTCTTTCCAGTTAAGGAGCAAGAAGAATATCTTTCACACGATAATAAAAAGTGAAAAGCAAAATATAATTAAACTGTTTTCTTAATGCAGCCATCCTTAAAGAATTAGGCATGCAGCATCTCCACTCGTATTACTAGTAACGCCACTTCCTAGCACTGCTGTATAAACTCAGGTAGACAAACCAAGCAGCAGTCCCCAATCAAAACAATACTGCACTATTTTTTGACACAGCTATGTCTCATTAGCAGTTCATCCCTACTTCCCACACAGAATACTAATGCACTCCAAACCTTCTGAACTGCTAGACAGGACCAAAGCAATGCTCTACTATACCAAAACCACCAAAGGACTTCAAAACATCTTTAAAAGATAGATCTCAACCTGACAGTTCGGTGGAAGTGCCTCATATCAATTTCTACTTTCACTTTGTAATTTTTCTTTTAAGTCCTCTAGTGTTAAAACAATGAGTACCATTTCCCAAATCTTCGTTCGTGAAGCCTAGCCATGACCCATACCACAGCAGAGATGAATGTCCTCCGCTTACAATTTCGCTTACTTATTTGATAAAACTTCAGCAAACTCAATCACACAAGCTCATGAGTAAGTTTGTTGCAGAGGACTTAGCAGAAGTGAAAACACTGGCAGTGCGATCTAAGATACGCTGCTGTTCAACGACTCCTACTGTTCCAAAAAAAAAAAAACCCAAAAGAAAAAAAAAGAAAAAGGGGAAGTTCTGTGTCTTTCTTTACATGACAAGTCAAACGCTGCTAAAAAAACGCCCCTTCCTCCCCTAAAATTTCCTTACGAAAGGTGACGTTCCGAACTCCTGGTAAGTCTATTAATTATAAGATCGACGTAACGATCCTTTATTACGCGATTGGGAAGCCTGAACTACCCGAGATGTGTTTCAAAGAGCGATGTGTTTCGATCTGCGCCCCGAGCCCTCGGCGCCACAAGTGCCCGCGGTTCCTGGGACGCACCAGTGCAGCCCGGCGGGGCCAACGCGGAACTGCCCGCGGCCGAACCCAAACTTTCCCGGCTGCGGCGCTGCCGCGCCGCCCCCGGAAAGGCGCCGAAGGACTTTTCGGAAGCAGGGCTGCCCCGGGCACCCAGCCCCGGACCCGCGCCCTGAGCCGAACTTCGGGCGCGGGAGGCCGACCGGCTCCCCCGGCGGGCGTGAGGCGAGCCCGGGGCGGGCGGGTAGGGGGGGGTTTCAGCGCCCAGGCGGGGGAGCGGCGCGAGGCCTCCCGTCGAGGCGGCTGTAGCGCCGCAGCCCCACGGCCGCCGCCGCCCGCTCTCACCTTGAGGGACTGCGCGCCGGGCGTGGCGGGGTCGCTGTCGCAGAGGCGCGGGGACAGCACGGCCGCCATGGCCGCCGCCGGCTGGGCCAGGAGCAGCGCCGCCGCCGCGCGACCGGGCCTCGCGCCGCGCCCGCCGGCCC
>NW_020884874.1:35872144-35970244 GCF_003945725.1 Corapipo altera
CGAACAAAGCGCACGGCCGCGCCCCGGCCCGGCGCCGCCCCCGCACACTGGCTCCCCCGCACCGCGGGTGGGCGACCACCCCGCGCCCCTCACCGCCCCTCGCGGCGCGCCCGTGCGCGGCTCCAAACGCGCTCGGACCCAAGCTGGGCCAAGCGGGAGGTGAGAAAAGCACGGCCGCCCCGTCCGCGTTTGTTCTCAGCTCCCAGCCATACAACTGACATGGAGGAGGCACCAACCCTCGATTTCCACACACGGCAGGTCCAAAAACTGATGTATGCACACTTCACAGATTTGCCTGTGCCTTATTTACCAAAATACAATCACTGCTG
Organism: Corapipo altera; assembly: GCF_003945725.1. Classification (NCBI taxonomy): domain Eukaryota; kingdom Metazoa; phylum Chordata; class Aves; order Passeriformes; family Pipridae; genus Corapipo; species Corapipo altera. Next base: position 35,872,474 of record NW_020884874.1, read on the forward strand.
CCCTTGCCAGTTATTATGGACCAGTTACCCTCGTTACTGAGCCCATCGTCAGTGCCACTGCAAGCCCCTAGACTGAACTGCAGTACCTGTCCACCAACCTGAACCCGAGACCTAAGCTTAAGGCCTGGGCAACCTACTGACTAAACATTCACTTCATTCAAGGCAAGACTGGAAATTTGCACAAGTTTCTAGGACTGCAAAAGTTTCCAGGCAGACTGGCATTTGATCATAGATAAAACTAGGTAAAAAATGAATACTGCCTTTTTTTACAAAAAACATGCTTTTAAGAAAACCGATACCTGCAATTTCATATAAACATTCGTTAACAGTCCTAGGCACACAACAGACAAGCAACATTCAAAATTTTCCAATGTTTGGCCTTAACACCAGCTGCTTTCACTTCCACAGCAGAGCATTAAACAGATGAAACCCATATGTACTCATGTACATATGTTCCAAAGATTTTTTTTTGGGGGGGGGGGGGTTTCTTGATAGAGAAAAAAAGAACATTATCTCAACTGTATATCAGTTTCAATGTGCCAACAGCAATAGGATAAAAATGAATACTAAAATAACGATGCTCTGAAAATTTTCAAATGTACCATGTACTGTGAAGCACGAATCCATCTGTGGCTTTCAAAGTATTAGTCGTAATAACAAGCCATTACCAAAGCCAGCGCAATAAATGTTTCAGTTTCACATTTAGCTGAAACCCAGTTGTCTCTTTGAACATCCCAGAGGCATCTGCTGGCAACCTAAAGGGAAAAAAGAGAAAAAGCTATTTGTGAATATATATACAGCACTGGTTTACTATTTATTTTTTAAAGAACACACAGCATTATCGAAATGCTAATCTGATCGTATTATGAGAGTTATAACCAGTAACAACAATGCAAAAGTTGAGTGAAAATTAACAATTCCTATTCGATGTTAAATACATGCTCTTGCTTCACAGTAAAGCTCCCACCGATAGATCCAAAAATCTCTACACCAAGCCCCAATTCTCTCTCGTGTTCACTTGCTGCACTTTAGCATACTGTTAAGAGTACCCCTTAAAAAGCAGTAGAACATGTCTGTGTGAACAGACATTACTTTTGGGAACATATCGAACTAAGAAGTCATGTCCCCCACTCCTCCACCTCCAGCTTAGTCCAGGTCTTGTAACCATTTACTGGGCTCTCAGCTTTTTTGACAAAATTGTTTTCGAAGCTAAACTCTGTGAACTGATGGCTGGAATAAACATATTCCTTGGGAGAAAAAAGTTGACTTGGACCACTTCACTAATCTGTTTGCACCTTATTGTTTTCAATTTGCAAAATGTATTGTGAATAATGTTCACTTACGATCATTGCCTGATCTGTCTTTTCCACAATTAGCACTGATACCACATATTTATAACGGTCAAAGCCAAATTCCTTCACAGCCTTTAATATTTCTTCTGAGATTGAAGCACACAACAAGGGACTAGAAACTCCATCATAGCTGGCTTGTTGAAGTTTACTCTATCAAAAACAATTTCGAAAGATCTTAGTTTTCATCCTGGTAGCCTTTTGCAAAAAAACCTTTTACAGTCATTTTCATTACAAGAACATGAAAAGAACTAATGAGTAGAATAGTCAATATAGATGATACTCCCAAACAGCAAAGGATGCACTACTTTCACGCTAAAATGTTTTATCTGTTTTTTTGAAAGGGACACACATTTGATGTGTGTCCAGCCAATCTCAATTTAACAATGAGGAGTGTATTCTTTTCTATCATTTGGGCTCAGTTCACAGGAAAAGAGTGCTACAAATACCAGTTCCAAGTATCCAAGGCGTGTCTTCCAGACAGCAAAATTAAAAAAGAGCTGGTTATAACTATTCAAAGTATCACTAACAGCTACGTATTATCTCCACAGATTGTTTTCTTTCATTTTTGCTTAATTTTTGTATGTAGCAGTCTGACCATTAAGAACACCACGTATATTTTAGGCAGGTCATGTGATATTAACTAATAGAATTCCACAAACTTGAGGTCATGATCTTTGGCTAACTGGGTATTTTGCAGATCAGGGTACTTTGAATGGGCTGTAGCTCAATTTGATTTCAAAAAAAGGCAAGCATTTAAGAAGATTCAGCTCCACATAAGCAGCACCTAACAAGCTCGGCAGCGACCTTGCAGAGGCCCTTCTGCACTTTGCCAAAACAGAGCACATTCACAAATGTATTTCTGTGGCAAAACTCAAAGACTGCAGAGATTTATGCATATGTTTAAGTTCATGCAATTTACCTTGTTCCATAAGTACCTTTGCGAGACAAGCTACTTTTGCAATAAAATCAGACAATTAATTTAAAAAATACTGTACCGTTAGTATTTGTTGAGCTTTGTCTCTTACTAAACAATCCCGAAATTTATTACGTGACTCCAGTCTGTATGTGTTCACGCATTTTGTCTTTGTCTTTGCCTGTTCTTCCACTGGAGCCACAACTGAATCTTCAGAAAGGGATCGTGTCTTTTTTCCTTTCATCTGAGCAAAATAATCAGAAAGTCCACATCACATGTCAATATTTTCAAATTTAACAGTCTTTAAATAATACTTTATGGTGTACAGTTAAGAGGGGAAAAATCCCCAACAATTAGTCTAAGAATACGTTAACAAAAAACCCACAGAAAGCTAGAAACTGGTTTATCATCTTCTGGCTGTTTTAACACTACTACTGCTTTGACTTCTTTTCCAGCAAAATGCAACTGAAGTTTGCATTTAAACTCAATCAATCAGACACACCATATTAGTACTCCGAATCCACTCCATTTTCCAAGTAAAAATACATAGCTATTAACAGGTCCATCCAAGGCTGTTAACCACAAGTTCAAGCTTTTAATTCAAACAGCCTACACAACACCCAAAATATGTACTTGGTTCATTCACTACTTCATTTTATTTATCCTCATTCCTTGTGAAATTACTAAACCAATGGCTTATGTATTGATGACATAATTTGCTCTTAAAAAAAAAAAAAAGGGAAAAAAAAGGAAAAAATAAGCTCCAGTCTGCAAATTACTGTAATTTTGCTTGAAACTTAAATGCAGATTTCTGAAGATCCAGTTTTCTCCCCATTCAGTTGTGTATTATCTCTTCAACCATCATAACAAAATCTGTCCCTCTATGAATGCAAACAGCAACTCTGATGTTGCAGATAAAAGATGTCACCTGCTGTCCTCCAGGGCTGGTTTAAAACAGAACTGTAAAATGATAATAAGACAGAGACAGAAAAGCACAAGGAACTAAAGAAACCATAACAAATGCTACAGGCAATGGTCTTCCATACCAGCTACCTCCTCATGAACCACTTTCACATTTTGCCAGCTCTTCAGTCTCTTACTCCACTTCTTGACTACAGGTAGAACTTAGACAAGAGTAAATCATCAGTTCCTTCCCAGAAGGGCAGAAAACAGCTCAAAGGTGAATTAATATCACAAAACAAGGCTTACATTAAGATATGGGAAAAAAAAATCATACACTTGTGGATAATATGAAAGTGTAAAGAGAATTATTTGACGAGATGTGCTACTCAGGGGCTCACAAATCTTTCAGTCTAAGGAGTTTAAGAATAAGGAAAGAAATGCAGTTTCTTCTCTGTGAAATCACTTACACGTTAGCCTTGTCAACGCTGTGGACACTACTTACATGTCTCCTCTAGTTCCTTAAAACTAGTGATTTTTGCATCCTTAGTCCTAATTGCCTACAGGTGTTTGTTGATACCACACCAACACCGCAAACTCTGAACAGCACTTACTCAAAAAATGTATGGAGCAAACCCATTTGCACTTAGGCTGTAGACACTTACTACATTCTGACTGCAAACTCAGGTCTCGAATGACTACCACCCTGACATGCTTGTCATAGGTCTCCTAACAGAAGAAAAACCACCAAAGTCTTCCAGCTGAGCTGCTCAAATGAACACTCCGTTTCACATGAGTAGAAAAGAACCTGTGAAAAAGATCGCAACCCAAAGAGCGATTCTTTGCTAACACGGTTCAGCTGGAGTCACAAGATTTTCAGCCACTTCGATTACAGATGGAAGAAAACTCATGTCTATAGCACATGACTTCTAATAATGCTCGTACTTAAAAGTTTACCTGCTATTATTAGTGACAGAAGTTTTCATAATCGTTTGTAAAAAGCCATTTACTAAAGAGGCAACCAAAAACCTTATCGATTTCTCTAAACAAACAGCTAGTCAATAAACCTACTTCTGTATACGGCAGTACAAACACTATGATTCCAAGTTTTAGCACAATGTTGCAATTACATTTCTATATAATATCTGCACCTCTGTGAAAAAATGTCTCTAAAATTCAAGAACTAACTTTATTTCTGATTACTTGACCAACAAAAGCCTGTCCTTATGTTACTGGCCTACTACTAAATTGGCTTAACCTTGGACATGTGAAAATAAGTATGCTGAGAGAAAAAACCTTTTGCTATTTGAAAGAAATGTTGTTACTAAGCCTGTTTAAAAAAAATAGCTGTTAAAAGAAACAAGAAACAGTTCTTGTTTATTTCTTCAAAAGGGGTGCTGCTCTAAGTTAAAAGTTGTGCCCTCAAGTTGGAAAGACGGCACCACCAAAGGAAGGACCATCCTTTCCTTCCCTTTACCTTCGAAACAGCTGGGCCTCCCAGTGCCTCAGCCAGCACGCCAGCTGCAAGGCAGGTGTGAACGTGACACCTGGCCAAGCAGAAAGGGGACGAGCTATCCCAAGTCAGACGCCAATCAAGCGGGAACAGTCATCCTACAACTTTCCATAAGATCACAGACAACTTTTAACCTCACACCGAGCCCCACATTCTCCCACGCACTGTACCGCCCTTCCGAAGGACATCCCTCCCTCCCAACTGAAGCGCTGCAGGCCCGGACCGGCGCCCCCGCCTCAGCCGGGCATCGCATCGTGCCCGCCACCCTCGCACCACTCCCTGCCCAGGGGGCCGCCAGCCCCCGGCAGCTCAACCCCCGGCACTTCCTCTCGCCCTGCCGGCCGCTCACTGTGTCTTTATCGGCCAAGCCCTGGCGCCGCTTTCCTCCCTCCGTGGGGGCGGCGGGCTTCATCCCCTCGGAGCGCTTATCCGTTGCTTCCCCCGCCGGACTGGGAGCCGGGCGCGGAGCGGCCCCGGGGCCCTTCCCGCTCGGCCCGGGCGTGACGCAGCGCGGGCGGGGCCGGCGGTAACGGAGGTACCGGAGGTAGCGGCGCCATGGCGGGGGCGGCTCCGGCAGCGGGATCGGGGGCTCGGGGGCTCGGGGCTGGGGTGGCCGCCGCCCTCGGGGCTGCGACGGGCCCTTCTGGGCCTGGGGCGATGCTGCGGCCGGAGGGCGGCGCGGCGGGGAGGAGACAGGAGGAGGCAGCCCTGCCCAGCTTCTGTCAGTGGAAGCGTGGGGCTTGGTGACCTCTCCCTCAAAAGATCACAGCCCTCACCCATGCCCGGCCTGTTTTAGATAAATAATAATAATAAAGGGTGGCTGCGTTAGTGCAGGATTTGCTCTGGCCTCTTGTCCTTGACAGTGAAACGGAGGGGGGAGGGAAGGACAAGGTGAAGGTCTGAATGACATTTTATCGACGTTTTAGATTATTTTTTTTTTAATAGAAGGGAGGTACTCCTGGTGGCAGCTAACACGGGTTCCCGATAGGAACTGTTACCCTTGCTCCGTACGAATACCCATATAAATATCTCTCCTTGAAGACATGAATACAGAAACTACATATCATGAGGGTCTATTCTGCCACCTAATTAAAGAGAAAAAAATGTTCTTAATTTAATGGAATTTTATTTTTTATTTGTTGTGGTACTTCATTTTCAAACAATTTCTTGTCTGTTTCATTAATAGAAAGCATGACTTTTTGGGGTTTTTCTTTACTAAATCAGAAACATTTTCTTCATTTTTAGCATGGGGAGTTATATTCTTGCAATTTTTTTAATTGAAAGTGTGCTTCTGAATCAGTTTGTCTTTCTATTTAGATTAACGTGGAAATAACATTAGTGCTTAGATTGTAGCTAACATTGCTACAATGCGGAGGAATTCAGATGTTCCTCCCCTACCCCCCTCCAAGGATTTTGCTGGTCGTTAAGGACTGGAGCTCTTGATTGTACTTGAGGTAGCATCAGTTTCTCTGCAAGCTCAGAGATTAGACAGAACATTTATATATAAACTGGGATCTTTTGCTTCAGTCTATCTTGTTATCAGTTCAGTAGATAGCCACTCTGAAATCATCCTGGCACTATGAAAATAGAGCAGTTCTACCCCTCAGTTTTCCCAGGGTGTTTCTGGTCGAGAGTTCCTTTCATCATATGCATAATGAAACTTGTGTTGCAAACCTTAACAGCTTGTTTACAGATGCCATATTACTGTCTGTCTGTGCTGATGGGCATGTTTTAATAATTTTCTTTGTCTCGTGCTTTCTTGATACAAGAATTCTTTTTGTTTGTGTGTTTTTGTTCTAGATGGCGTTGTCAGACTCGGTCAGTACTTGTCTTTCTCAGCCTGTGCATTATGCAATTTGCAAACTTGGATTTGAGAAGAAAGACACATATGATATTAACAATATTTTATCTGGAAATGGTGAAGTATGTTGGCAGGCTGTTACAGAGCATGTGCGTTACCTTGAATCAGGTTGGTGTTTACCTGCTGTAGTAGTGATGATACATTTAAGACTGATGCAGAATTTCAGTACATATGATAGCAATTCTAGCTGAGTTACGACATTTTGTTACAGTACAGCATTAGCTTTGCTACTGATTTAGAGTATGTACAGTTAATATCTACAAAGAGCTTTAAATTTTTCATCCACACTTGGTATTTGGCTTTTGCTGGCTCCTAAGGTTCATGTAATCTGTAGCTGCTACTTTGCCTTCATCTTGGTTCCCAGTTTAATGTGCCTGTAACCTAAGGGTTCAGTCCTGCTTCTTTCCAACCTCGTAATTGCCGCCTTCTGTGTTCTTTATATTCCCTTTGCAGTAAACTTAAAACACTCAGGGGCCATCAGTATTCCTACTGTTGCTTCTGGTTTTGTTTCTCCAACTCTAGCTTGTACAGAAGTACCATTTGGTTTCTCTTCTATATGTAGAATAGTTTATAGTTGGTTTTTAACCAAAGAAAACATTTATGCCCTGATGAACTCACTGAATTTTAATTTACCAAATTGCATCATGCAAGCTCTGTTATTAATTTCCAGAGGTAGTAAAAATGATACATGTTTCTGCCTCAAGGACTGTCTCTCAGTAAATGACAAGAATTTATTTTCCAATAAAAAGTGTCCCACCAAAAAGAAGCAGTGATACCGCTCTGTAAGGTACCGTATCCATCTGCATTCTTTAAAGAGTCTAAGTGGTGCAACTGGACTGAGCCTGCTGAGCCTGTACTAGCTTCCAACTCGATTATGTGGAATTTCTGTAGAAATTCTAGTAGATTCTTCCCATTTCAACAAAAGCAGAACATTAATGATTCTATTTACTTCCATATTTTCTTGTGTTTAGGCTTTGTTATTTTTTTTTAATTTTGTTTGGTTGGTTTTGTTTTGTTTTATTTGGAGAAGATGCTCAATCTTACCTGATTTTGCATTGCAGTTTTACTTTTCAATATCTGTGTTTTAGACAGTAAATTGTAGTGTATTAATTGTGCTAGAAAAGTCTGGATAAAATTCTCTGTGCTAAATATGTACACAAGCTCTAGCAGGTTTTATTCCTTATGAGTTTTAAAATATTGGACCTTTGGGAAGATTGGTACACTAATCACCTTCTCTTTTTCAATTTAAGATCAAAGTGTGGATTATATCAAAAGTATACGATCGTTAGGACCTGTATGTGAGTCTGTTAATGTGCACTTCAAATCTCTGACCAAGGAGCAATTCATAATTCAGTATGCATCGTGGTTGCACTGGACAAACTGCACAGAGGTATAGAAATTTCTGTTAACAATTTGTATTTTGGCACATGAATCCTTTGTGGAAGTTTAATGTAAGAACAAAAAAGAGATATCCATGAACCAAAATGTTTAGAATTTGTGACTAATTGTCTGTCTCTGTTATGTGGTTGCTTGTAGTTTCCCTGACTTTGTAATTATATTTTATGTTAGAGAACATGAGGTGCTTTGGGCCTGTTCTAACATAAGATCGTAGGATTTTGTTTTTCTAATAATCTGTGCCTAGCTTTACCTTATAAAGTTATTGTGGATAATTTTTATATATGTAGGGCACTGCGTATCAAGAGGTGCTCTAGGGAAATTTCTCTCCAGGCATCTATATTTTTATCTACTTGGCACAGTTTTCTTTTCTACATTTGTATAGCAACTATCTCAGAGGAATATTTAGGTTTCTCTGTGCTTTTTAAATTGATTTTTCCTTCTGAATATTTAACACGACATTCTTCCTCTTCCCAACCATACAGGTATTTCTTGAAGTGTTTGATGTTTTACAATATACACAAACTACAGAAGTTGCTCTTGGCTTAATGAAACTAACATCATGCTTGGAGCGAGCCTTGGGTGATGTAAGTGCCAAGATGGGGAGTCTATTACAGATTTGGCTGCTTTTAAGACGGGAATGAGCTCTTGGATTTAATTGTATATTGAAAAAGTGAAATTAACCTGTACTCTAGTAATGCACTAATAATCCAGGTGCATTTTGAGTCAGAGAGAGGTTCTTTTCTGGATCCAGTTGTGCTGGGGAAGCATCATCTGGGGCTCCTTCACCTGTGCTGGTAGCCTTGCTTGTGTGAGTGCCATTACTAACCAATTTAATTAAAAAAGAAAAGAGTTTGATTAATCAATAAGTCTTTTCTACTTTGATTTTTTTAACTGAAACAGGGAGCAACATAGCTTCCACGAAAGATCTGATGGTGTAGTAACTTCTCTGAGAAATGGCATACAGGTGGAAAAATGGCCTGCTAAATAACTTTTTTCCTGGGGAGAAGGGAGCAACGGCTATTCAAAGAGTGTTTGCTACTGGGCTATATTAGGCACAGCTGGTTGTTAAATATCTATGAGCAACTCTAGAGAAGGAAATGACAGAGAAAGAACAATGGACTAACAGACAAATTTGCCCAAGAAGGGGGCTTGGTAAATTTAAAGTAACAAAAAATTACCAAAAATTGGAAAAAACTGTCAGGGAGAATACAAAGAACAGAAGGCATGATAGCAGCTGAAAATAGAGATGCTGAGATTGCCCAACAAGGATAAAACCTAGTTTAGGGAACAGCCTGAATCAGAAGACAAACCACAAGTCTCCTCCCTTTAATACTGACAGACCCTGTAGATTTCTAGGATAAGAATGAAATATCATGTCCTTGGTAGAGTTTATTCCCATAATTATGTTCTTGTTGTGCTTTACTGTTTTTTGTGGTTTGGGGTTTTTTTGGAAGAGAAGAGCAGTACATGTACAGACACTGTGAAAAGCCTAACTATGGAAACATTAAGAAGGATATTCACTCTTTTCTGATATGTTGCCTAGATTTTAATTTGTCACGAAATTACAGAATTTAAAGCCTTTTTAAGGACTTGCAGTGTTTTGTTTGATTAGTGTTTTTACAATCATCGTCGTCATCATCATCATCATGGCTGGGCTTTGCGAACGAGGATTTGGGAAGGGCTCTACCCACATTTGCTACAAGTACACTGGTGGCTAAGAAGGCCAGTGCGAGATAGACAAGTCTGGTTGCAAAAGGCACAGCAGAAGGACTCCTTAGGTGGTATTGACAAGCTGCAATTCTTTCTATGTTGTCTTTTCTCCTCGAGAGTGATCCTGCGTGTGTTCTCAAAAGAAGCAGCAGCGTTATAGATGGTGTGTCTCCAGACCTCTTGATTGGAGGCCAGAGTAGACCAATGATGATGATGTTTTTACAATAATGAAAATGATTACTGGGTGAAATAATCAAGTTATATGTTTGAAATACAAAGAAGTACACTAAATTATTATCTGTTTTGCTTTTTTTTTTAATAGGTATATTTACTTAAGGGTAATGATTGCCCTTTCCTTCTAAGAGACTTGCTCGCATCTGAGCAGCTAGCAGTTATCTTTGGACAAGCTGTAGTAAGTGCACACTTTTGAAATAGGTAATAAATATTGAGCTGGTTTTCTTCTGGCCAAATGGCAGGTGTCCAAGTGTAGCCTTTACTTGTACTGAAGAAGAGGTTGCAAATTCTGTATATTGTAGATTTATTTTCATTTTATACATGTTACCGTCTGGGGGGTATATGATTTAAAGAAAAAGTTAATATTGTAAAAGAAAAAGTTTTAAAGGCAAGGTCATAAGTTCTTATTTCCCTTTCTGTATGAAAAACCTACATATCTAAAATTTCACATACCTGGCAGGCGACGAGCAGAGTTCATCTGCCTCATTCTGAGTTGCACTATTTGAAAATACACATCATGCACTGGCTGTTTCTGATAAGCTATGTTCCTCTTGACCACCAGTGTAGTAACATGCTTTATAACATTTACCATATTAAATTTTTTCAAAATAGAGGAAACTAATTTGCAAAAAAAAAAAACAATCCACAAAAATTTGATGATATTTGCACTCTTGTGCAAACAGAGTAGGTGGATATTCCACGTGCAGTCTTACAAGAGCACATTCTTTCTTAGAACAAAATATTGGGTGTGAACTGCGGAAGCCTGTGTTGTTAGCCAGTCTAGTAGTGTAACAAAAACTATGTCTTGAATTTTGATGGCATATGGAATACTTAAATTCTTACAAAATAAAATAAAATAAATCAAAGTTTCCCATTTTGTTTGATAGTGATCTGGGAATACAACTTTGAATGCAAATTCTATATTTTATGCTAATTTGTATTAAATTATGTGGACTTATACTACAAGAAGTAAGAGCTATACTTTATCTTATACTTTATATTTTTTTTACCTGTCATAACTCCTTGGAATGTCCAATAACTAGTTTTGTTTGTCCCATATTCTATAGCCTATACAAATAAGATGAACAATTTCCTTTCAGAGAATGCTGGGAATTGCAAATAGTGAGTTTCTGTCACTGTGACAAGCTGTGGCCAGTCATGTTGACAGGAGATATTATAGTTTCTCAATAACTTCTGAAGTTTTCTGTTAGGGGAAGATAATAAAATTAAAAAAGATAATAAATAAATAATATTTTTCTTCATGCAGTAATTATTATGTTTATTAATTAGATGAATGTACTGAGGATATTCATTGGATCTCCATATGGTCTGAATCTTCGTAATGTTTTGTGGCATGGGTTTGCATCCCCACAAGAAATTCCTACCAAGTAAGTTACCAAAAAAAATCTCATTTTCTTAACAGTCAGACTTGCGAGTTCTTGAAAAGTGGGTAGTAAAACTTACTTCTCCTATGGGGAAAAAAAAAAAAAATTGTCCAAAGGCCTCTGTCAGTATTCTGACAGATTTCTGCTGCTGCTGTTTCTTCTCTGGAAATGTAGAATGCTTCAGCCATTATTAGGACCGGTGTTTTTTGTACTGTTAAGTTAAGTAAGAAAGCTTAACTATTTTTTGAAATTCTGTCAGGGCAGTGAGGAATAACTTGGAACAAAAGACACAGGAATAGGGTAGAAGGAGGAGCAACAGCAGCCAATAGAGAATACAATGATGCTTTTTTCCTGATTCTAGTCTTTAATTTTTTTTCATGCTTGTGAACGTAATTAGTTATTAAGTGCCCCTGCTCACGTGGGGAGTGTAGGTTTTGGGTGTTCTATGAAAGAGTGGAAAAAAACCCTTCATCCCTAACTCAGAAATGTTGATCTTTACAGAAGATTTCTTTGTATAAGCTTTTCTAATATATTATGTTATTCTCCCTAGATATTGTGCTATGCTGCTTTTTTTAACTGCAGGGTTGGGTCAGTTGTTGCAGACTTATCTTCTGCAAAATAAATGTATTTTACTACATCGACCTTATGTGATCTTCGTTAGCTTAGAGGAGCTTGATGTATTTCCAGGCAAGTATTTATATATTAGCAAGTTTTTTATTATCTTATATTTGCTATTGTTTGATTGTCCAAAAGCGCTGTTGAAAATACTGCATCTTCTAGAGTTCCAAGATTAAATCTTAACTAAGATACCTGTATATACTGTCATTAGATGAATCAGTCATGATTGTAGGACAGCTTTTTAATATGTAGGCAGTCGCACTGACTATTTAATCAAAAAATACTGTGTTATAAAATAATTGTAATACGTTGAAACATGAAACACGACTGCTTCTAAAAGACTTCAACTGTATACTCCATTTTTTGATTATGAGTTCATTTCATCTAACAGTTGTCTAGTTTGCCTTTACAAAATCTAACTTCTTCCAGAAACAATGGGTTCCAGCTGCAAGGGTCCCAGCAGGAGTGCCCTCAGTCTTACAAGGAATATAGTACTGAAACACAGTAAAGGATGATGACACATCTTCAGTATACTAATGCTTTTCTCAGGAAAGCACTTGAAGTCAGATTAAAACTGTCTCATCTCCCTGTCTTCAGACCTTATTTTGTTTATTCCTACTATTTTTGAGGCAACAGCAGCATATGGGAAATCTTGGTGTCAGTGGTCATCATGGTCGATTTGTGCTATATAATCAGTTTGCCAGTGGAACATCTGTCCATGGAACTGAGACAGGGCTTTTGGGAACCAAATCAAGCTGATAACATCCCAATAATGTTGTAGGATAAATGCTATAGCTGTTGATTTACTTTGAAAAAACACCAAGTGCAATCAAGTCCCACTTACCATTTTAATCTTTCTTTTGGATAAGACATTTATAATGTGAATGGATATATATGAGTTTCATTACCTGGTAGCATTGAAGTATGAAGTGTTAATTTACTATGCTACGTGTCAACACAGAAAATTGATAAAGTAGAAACAATGTACTCATGTTCAAATATTCATGCTACTGTACTGATTTTGGGTGAATAGAAATGATTAATTTATATTACACTTTTTAAAAGTATTTGAAGTAAGTGGAAAACAACTCCACAGAATCTAGGTCCAGTTGCTGTGTAGTGTTTTAATCTCAATAAAAAGCAAACATTACTTTTTAACTGTTTTTACTCTATAGTTTTATATTATCACCACAAATGCAATCTTACATACTCACATTCTGATCCTAAATATGGCTACTGTTGTACCTGCATAGTTAAAATAAATTGGATAATTTAAATCTCCCTTGACAAATGTTGAAATAGTATTATATTTTCAGTGAAATATTAAGAATGCATTAGTAAACTGGAGATTATATGTAGTTTTTCAATGTTGTTTTGTTAACTTGTAGATCTTAATAATGAAACACTTTCCATAGCTGAAGACCTTGTAAAACTGTCCAGTTTTGTATTAAAAACAATGTTACCATTTTGGATCGCTGCTTTAACAGCTTTCAAGCAAAGCAGGTAAGTCAAATTTTTTAAATTATTTTTTAATAGAATTTATTCTATATAGAATAATATATTCTATATTTATAATCTGCATTCACAGATTCCAAAGCTTTTTACTAAGTCTGTTACTTAACTTATTCCAGCATATCGTTAGGCATTGTTATGGTGATCCCTCAGAAAGTTTCTCAACTTATGACTTTGTTTTGTACCAAATAAAGTTATAAACTATATTTTGAACCCTAAAGAGAACTGTTGGAGATGTAGCAACAAAGGAGAGATTTACAAAGCAAGGGAAACGAATCTCCGCATATTAAGATTTTGAATTTTTAAAAAAAGTGTATTGTTTTGTTTTTCTCTGCCATGCTTCACCTTTCAGTAAGTTATTCTAGCCTCTGAGCTTGTATTCAGTGATCAGTTTATGTTTGGCACAGGTAGTCATTTATTATTTGTTTACAAAGTGCATTACAAGGGAATTTTAGTCCAGGTCATTTGGCCTGAGACTTTAAGTCTGAAATGGCTGAATGGATTAAAACCTGGATATCTCTGTTAATTTTTCAGGTATGCTGACAGTGTGATTCTCTTACTTCCTCAGCTGGAAGTTGGACTTAGATTGCTCTTCACTACAACTAATAAATGTCCAAATCGTTTGCTAACAGCTGAGGTAAAATTTCTGTCTAAAGTCAATTATGATTTAGTGCTTACAATATTTGCAAAATAGTTATTCTAGAAGAATAGTGTCTATAAACATTTACAGATTTACCAAAAAAAAATTTCAGTCAATTATGGAAAATTATTTACAAATTTCCAGTTGAGATTCACTAATGCCTTTAATTTTTTTTAAATGTCTGCCAGTATAAAGGAATGAAAAAGTAGTTGAAGGTTAGTGTTCAGAAACAGTAGTTAAGGGTGAAAAGTAGGCCATGATATATTTATTACAAAAAAACTCAGCACAAAATCCAAAAGTCCCTTCATTTGTAAGGGGGTTTTTTTTTGCTATTCATACACCTCTGGTATCTCATGCAAATGAATAAATAAAAGTTTGATATGCATGTCTAGTTATTTGATTTTGTTTGAAAATCAAATAATATTGTCTTTTGTTCTAGTCTGCTGCTTTCTACACCACTTTCGATGAGGTACTGTGATTTATTTTTTTTTTTTAAATTAATATATATCAACGTCAGAATTTAAGCACATGCATGTTTCCCGTTACTAGAGTCCTGAGTGCACTTTCTTGTGTTGGATAAGATATTATTTCTAGCTTTTTTCAACATAAAAAATGATGGACAGTAAACATTTTAAATCTTTAATGCTTCAGAAAATATCAAAATTAATACACATTGTATTAAATGGAATATTTTCTTCTAAATGTTTTTAGCTTGAAATTCTTCACTCCACAGAAACATTCTGTCATTTTTCCTAGATTCAGTTGTTCAAAATAAATACAAATAAATATTGCATGCAGAAATCCTCAATTTTACAAGTTGTTTGAGTTATCTCAAATTGTCAGTAGTAATTAGGGACCTTGATTCTAGAGTGGCAGAAGGAATTGCGTAAAATTAGGAAAACTAATTACTTTAGTTATGTTTCTTCTTTGATTATTTGGCTTTCAATAATATAGTAAGTTTCTGTTCAAATTACTTTTCTTCTAGATGCTAGCAAAGCATTTGGATAACAATGAAGTCAACCAGCTACCTGTAGTTCTTGAAGAGCCTGCCATGGCAAGTGTTTTGAAAGTTTTCTGTGGTTTTTGTTTGGTTGGTTGGTTGGTTTTGGGGGTTTTTTTTCTTGTTTTAATTTGGTGGGTTTTTTTAGTTTAGTAATGTCTTTTTGATCATTGAGTTAGGATATAGGACTACCTTTGTTTCTGAAATATAGATGTCTCGGAGATACTTTTCTTTAGACTTCTGAAGTTCAGCTGAATGGAGCAGAAGAAGAACTGATGCCTCATACAGGAAAATTTCAGACTTATTTCTGATTGCTTCTGGGACACATCTTCTACTGTCTGGGCAGATGGCACAAAAATGTGGCTCAAACCTGCAAAGCACATTCTGCATCTTACTACCCAAACAGATCATGAACGGGAAAACTAGGGGTGTTGAATTTAGAGATCTGAGGTTACTGTCCTGTTGCCAGAGGCAGTGGGGCTGTGGAGGGCTTGGGGCACAAAGTTGAAGGAAGTTGTCGTGGTTTTCTGTGGCTGGTTTTTTTCAGCGGGGGGGGAGGGCTACAAGGGGTGATTTCTGTTAGAAGCTGCTAGAAGTTTCCTCCCCCCCCCCACCATGGAGTCAATGACAGCTGGCTACAGGAAGGACTTCCTGATGTTTGGCCAAGGGAGAGCCAATTGTTGTGCCTCTGTGATAACATATTTAAGAAAAAAGGGTTGTTGCGCAGAAGAAAATGGAGCCAGGGGGTTGGCAGAGGGAAGCCTCTGGGCCCAGGCGCCGTAGCCCCAGCCCAGGGCAGGTGTGGTGCTGGAGCTGAGCCGGGCCGGGCTGGGGTGGCAGCCATGGCCCGAGGCCACGGAGCAGCTGTCCCGGGGCAGGCACAGCGCTGGAACCACGCCACACCAGCCTCAACTGGCCCCGCCAGTGGGCACTGCCCCCCCACCCCCGGCTGAGCTGGGATGGGCTAGGGGTGGCCCTGCCACATTGCAGCTGAGCCCATGATGGAACAAGTGGATGCATGAAAATGGAGGACTGGTACCCTCGTGGGAGGCCAGGGGGAGTGGGGTCCTTCGGAAGATCTGTGGCCCATGGAGAGGGAAGCCCACTCTGGAGCAGTGTCTTCTGAGTAGGACTAGTGACCCCTGTGGGGAACCCACGCCGGTACAGTATTCTCCGTCAAGGACTGCATTCTATGAAAAAATCGTCAGGGTGTAGAGACTCCTGCATCCCAAGACCTGCAGCCCGAGGGGGGGTGGATCCACATGGGTGAAGTCCACCAAAGACTATTTCCCATGGGAGGGACCCACGGGACAGGGGAATGACTCAGAGCTTTAGCCCCTGTAGCCCATGAAGAAAGACCTTGGTGGAGCAGGCTGTCCGCTGCAGCCCATCTAAGGGTAACTCACAAGTGTAGCAGATATGGAAGACCTGGTGCCCTGTGAGTGGAGAAGGGTGACCTACAAGTGCAACTGACTTGGAAGACCTGTTGCCTTATGGGTTTAGGTGGACTTCTCTTCCTGCACTGATGCAGGGGGAGGAGGGAGAATATGGAAGGAAGGAGGGGTGGTTGAAAAGTGTGTTTAAAACTGTTTTATCTCTCACTCTTTAGCTCCTATCCTGTTAGTAATAAATTTTAGTGCTATCCTCACATTGAATCTGTCTTGCCTGTGTGACCTCTCCTAGCTCTTAGCAATTTTCGTGGATGTTTGGAACCTGGCTAGGGTCAACCCACGACAGAAGTCTGTTGTTAGCTCTCCGAATTCAGCATGTATGTTAGTTTTGAATTTCCTCAGAAGCTACCAAGATGGATGAGTTGCACTTTTTTTTTTTTGTTACGAGTATAGTTTGCATTGGTTTTTTTTCTGAATATCTGAAAGCCTTTCCTATAGACATGATCACATACCTGTCTGTCAGGGATATTCTGTATACTGAATATATTCAATTCTGTGTTCATACACATAGAATAGAATTCTGTACATTTGATGTATGTTTCCACAGGAATTTCTTTGGGATTTCTTGAACCACCAGGAGGGTCCACGTGTAAGAGATCGTTTAAGCCATGGAGAAATCAATCTGGAAGCATTTCCCAGAGAAGTAGCTAATCAGATAGTTGCATTTGCAATTACTCTTCTCTGCAGATTCTCAGATGAGAATATGTTTTCTCTTAAGGTAGGGATCAGTATTATGTTCTCAGAAGATTTTTTTTTTGGTTACTTTGGATACCAAATATGTTTTTAGAGAGTTTGACTGAATCTTTCTTGAGAGCTGCTTTTTGTGGAAATGAAGTATTCATCCAAATAAAAAACTGTGAAAATATGGTTTTGCCTAGTTTTGTGGTGAAATAAGTACAGAAAGTTTTCCAAAAGATTACACTTTCTTCCTGTGCCTTAATTTGTTGGCTCAACCAGTCCTTATTCACGTGGTTAATCCATAAATTATAGTGATCCACTTAATTTTGTAAAATCGTATTGATACCTAGCCTGTTTGTCTGCTGAATTATCCAAAAGGTATGCACAACTGCTGTAGCTCACCCACTGAGGTATGTAGTTACTGAGATTTTCTTTTTCCAAGACTTTGTAAATAATGGTGGCTTGCTAATGTTGTTTGTATCCATACTTATACTGTGAATTTGTAAACACTTTTTGTCTAGCAATATGTTTGTCAACATTAGTGATTATTGTATTTACTCTCCCCAGTTTCCTGTTTATATTTGGGATTCCTTCTTTCAATGCCATACAGCAACCCGTGAGATAAATCTTACATTCATTAGTTGCAGCTCTTTTTAGTTTCTCAAGAAGTATTGCATGCTGCTGCATTATGAGAATACTTGGTTGCTTTTCTGTCAACTGCTGTCAGGTTTCATAGGTAAAATGTGCGAAATTAAGCTTTAACCACTCACTGTGCTGATTAGTTCTTTCAGCCCTCACACATTTGGAAGTCTTTACTGACATCAGTGCTATAGGTGGCTTGCATAAAATGAGGTATAAGTCTAGGTCTGTGTATGATTTTTGTGTGTTGTCTGTGATTTTGTAAATCAGGAACACACGGTCATAAAACCACTGATGAACTGTGCAAGTTGCTACCAATCTCGATTTCATCCAATTTCCCGTCTCAAGAAACAGGTAGGTGTCCACATCTATGAAAGCATTTTGGTCTTTAAAATGTGAATCATTAAAATTAGTCTAATTGTTTTCTTCATGCTTTGTTTGTCCTAAAAACAGTTAAAATCCTACATATTTTTTAGTTTTTTGCTATATCTTTTAAAATGAAAGGAAATTACAGTTGCTAAAATGAGATATAACTATGCACACTCCTGTTGATGCAATTGGTACTGTGTATGTGTTCTAGATCACTGAATAGGTTTATTCTTACCTGAATGTGTGTGCTGTTCTGTAATTTTTTTAATTTCCTTATGCTTTCTTAGTCAGAACCACTGGTTGGTCATGTCTCCAGGAATTTTGGATTAGGCTATTGCTAAGGTTTTTACTGTATGAACACTAGCTAAGATTCTGTCATTGTAGCAAAATCTGCTTTCCATTGTCATGGTAGTTCTCTACCAATCAGTTTAATGAACTGCTTTAGGATGTTCCTCTCTTGATTTCGGTGCACAGTAGACATACTTAGTACTTTTACTTTTCCACAGTGTTCAAACAGTATGTTATAAAAGTCATGTTAGTTAACTTTTTACATTAAAAGAAATGTAGAAAGAATAGTAAAATAGTTTATTCAGATAATGTTTTAGCATGAAAGTGTGATCAAGACTTTCTGCCCTAACACAGACCTTAACAATTGAAGTTGGCTTACACAATTGTGATTACTTAATTTTTTTCTAAAATTGCCACTGAGCAAAGTGAAATGCATTGGCCTGTCTGTCAAAGGCTACACTTTACAAAACATTTTTTGTTATGTGTTTTTAAGGTGCTGGAATGTATGAAGAGCATTCATTTATGGTCCGGATTGCCAACAGTGTCTGAGGAACAAGTTCAAACAATTAAAGGGTATATGTTTACTATATAAGATAGTTCTCAAAATAGTTATGAGGAATGGGGTTTGAGATGGTGAAATGTCTCTCCATATATTTTACTAGAAAGATTGTAGATGCCAGAGGGGTTGTGAGAAGACCCCTTTGTTCTCTTTAGCTTAATCTGTGCTGTGCACATCAGTACAAGTACTGTAAAAGCTATAAACAATGTGCTAATTTGAAGGGAGTGAGAAGATACCTGAAACACAGAGGTGTTAGTGGCTCCATATTCTGTTTCTGAAGAAATAGTCACCAAATGTAAAACAGAAAATAATGCCTTATTTTGAAAAGGACTTGATAACCAAAATAGTGGAAGACTTTATATAAGATATTAGTTAGAAAAAGAGTGTAACATCTCTTGTTATTTGAAAAGGAGGAAGTCATAAATAATATCACTGGAGGAAATTGTACTTGTTTAGAGCTGAGAAATGAAAATACAATGCATCTATCACATATTCAGTATACTGCAGGATTTTGATGGAGGATTAAGAGGGGTTCTGAAGATTGCTGAGACTGAGAAAAGGTTGTATTAAGTTGGAGAAATAAAAACATGCTTATAAAATGGAGGAAAAAGAACCATAATATCAGAGAGTGAGAATTAAATACACTGCTATAAAAAAAAAATCTACATCTTGATCTATGCTATTTGAGAAATAAGTACTACACTTTTATCATCTCAAATGTTGTTTTCTTTTTTTAAGTTCAGAAGAAAACGCTGAAGCTAGTACTTTACTTTTGATGATATCTGAAATTACATCTCAGTTGGTGCAATATATGCCTCAGAACTGCTGTAGTTCAGATGATCCAATCAATAGTGTCCTAACAGAGAGGTGAGTTTGCCTTCTGGTTCCTGCTCTCAGCTTCTACATACAAAAGAAGTGTCAAACCTGAGTTACTCACTTCCTTGTTTTCAGAGCAATGCTTGAAATGTTGTATGCACTTTTCTATTGTTGCTGCTGATTTAATCTGAAAATCTTAGAATCGCAGCTGAGCATCATCTTGAAAATTAAGATGGGACATTGTAGATTTGGGAATTACAGTAGAGATTTTACTTTGAAATTAACATGAAAAAATAACTATTTTTCTTTCAGGCTGGGAAAGCAAAATATCTGCTTATCTACTGACTAGATTAGGTTGGTTTTAATCTGTTTTGTGTGCTAAAATTGCATCAGAAATTCGTTTTAATGTATTTGATGTCACAGCTGTGCGTGGCATTCAAAATGGTAATACACTACTAAATAATTATGTTTTTACATGCTTTAATATCAAGATTCAGAAATAGAAGATATGTTGTAATACATGGTATCAGACTTGGAGGTATGTTAGTTCCGATTATGTCTACTTGGAATAATGTTTAAAACAATTTGACTTTTGACTCCCACTCTTAAGGGAGCCTTAAGACTCCCATGACTGCATGAGTATGTTGGAACAAAACACTCCTAATCAAACCCATTAGGCATGAGCAGGATAGTGCAAAGAGGATTTTACCTGTTGCTTTACTTACATAATGTGTGGGCCTGCTTTTTCCCACCCACCGATCTTCAATTTTCTCATTTATGAAAAAGAAGCCTAATTACTAAAGTCATAAACTTTATTTTGGAGGTTTCTACCTTATCACTTTTGGTCATTGATGTGTTGCTGTTTCAGAGGTGATTTGAGCATGAGGGAGATTAGGAAACACTTCTGTAAAAACAGTGTTTAAAGTGATGTGTGACACATCAGGGTAGTAGATTAGAATAGGACAGCAGGAACGTATTTGTGT
The DNA here is from genome assembly GCF_003945725.1 of Corapipo altera. NCBI lineage: Eukaryota > Metazoa > Chordata > Aves > Passeriformes > Pipridae > Corapipo > Corapipo altera. The sequence goes on from NW_020884874.1 coordinate 35,893,293, forward strand.
GATTTAACAAAGCATGATCTGTGTGGTGTTGATTAAAAAAATCATCTCACCACCTGCATTTTACAAAATGTTAAGTCTACTGCTTGTTTTGCCCAGAAGAAGGACCACACACTAATGGAAGTACTAATTAATACCATTTGTTTCAGTGAGTTTTATTATGGTGAATGCTAATTCATTATGAGTTGAACTATGGTGGGAGGCTTCAACCACAACCCTGCTGTGATTTGATGTGTTCAGTATATAATTTCAGGCAGGCAGTTTCATTTATTGTGGTTTCGTTTCTTTGATCTGAAATGGGAAACATATTCATCACCAGCAGTTTTGCATTTATATTCAGTAAAGTGATAAAGAACGCAATCACTACCCCTGGTACACAGATCCTTGCTTTTTTTCAGTCTTGAGGTAAGGGCAGTTTGTTTCCAGGTTTTCTGAGTTAAAACATTATGAGTCAAACCACACTGAGTATGAAATATATCTCATGTTAAATCCAGCTAACGAAAGATTGACATTAAAAATCCCTTCCTGTTTTGGAGGCTGTTGACTGAACTTTGTGATACGCGTATTTGCACGCTTTATTCTCCTCGACCGGTTCTGGAAGTAGTGGTGATACTCCGCAAAATAAGCACGCAGTGCCATCAAGTGTCCGAACAAGTTATTGCCAGCGCTGAGGTGAGATACACACAGTGGGTGAACAAGACTCTACGTTCTCGTCAGAGGCATAACTATCTACGGATGTTGAACAGGTTGGCTGATGGTTTTCCTTTACTTAGGCTGAGAGAGAGTGGCTGCACTCTACTGTTGCTGGCTTTCAGTGGTTTGTCTTAGAAGGTTGAAGTCAACAGTGTTTGCATGTTCTCATTAACCATTTCAGAGTTAAGTGTCAAACCGGATTTCTGTTGAGCAGCAATGTTGAACTAAAGAGAAAATCTCAAACTGGAGAATAATTTAGTGGGTATTTTTTAGCATTGTAGATTACTTCACTGTAAATTACAAGCTTTCAAATTAAGTACCATTTAAATGTTAGATTGTATTTTTGTACGTGCTAGCTTTTCCTGTTTATTAAACGTATAAATACCATTCAAGATTTATCTGAATGCAATAGGTTTAACTGATTTGAAGACTTTATCTACTTTAGTTTGCTGCTTTTTATAATTATACCTGAATCAGCATCTTTATATATAGATATATCTATATGTAGATTGTTTAATATTTCATTAAGTTTTGTTACTATTCCTAAGTACTTTCCTGGGTTTTATGAATCTACTTTAAAAACTGGGAAAACTGTAGATTTTGTATTATTGCCCAGGTTATGTTCCTAAAAATGTTAACCATATTATTTAAGAAAAAGCTTAAACTGAAACCGATGATACATTTTGCAAATCAGTTGAAATCTGCTTTATTTTCTATGGAATAGTGGGTGCCCATGAGTTTTGCTTTGGAATCTTAACTTTATGAATTTCATCTTTTTCCTCTTTTGGAGGTTTCATCATTTACAGTCTTCATTTCTTGTTCTGGGATTTGCACTTTTTGCTGAAGGACATTTCATAGTCCTTTTTTTTTTTTTTTTGCCCCACTCTGCAATATCCAGCTACTTAGGATTGGTGCAGAAATCTGAAGAATTCTTCTATGTTAGTGATTTTTTTTTATTTGGTTTTAGTTTGTTTATTTTAATTTGTTTTTTTATTTCTAGCATTAAATTTTTGTCTCCAGTGTTGCGACTCATCTTAATATTGATTACCATGGAAGTAGTCAGTGTTCATGCCGTTTGTAAGAAGAATCCTTTTGATTATCAGCAGTATCTAAAGTGAGTATCTAAACTTACTTTATGAAAATAGGAATTGTACATATTCCTTTCTGTTCTGTAATACAAATCCTGTAGAGATTTTCTATCATTAGTCATAATTATATCTCAGACAATGTTCACTTAAGAACTAAAATAACTCAGCTGAAAATATATGGTCCAGTTATTCACATTTTTAATTTTTATTAGACTCCCCCTTACTATAGATAGGAAACAATCATACACTCAAATAAGAATACATAAATACTGTATTTAAGATGTTGGTGATTTTTCTCTTTGTGTGTCAATTAATAGCTGGTTGGGTATCATATACATTGTGAAACAATCGACTGAGAAAAGAAAGGAAGCCATTTGGGGAAAATTCTGTCACACATTTTGTCACTCTGTTCTTTCTATGGAAGTGTTAATTGCAGTTCTGAAAATCTTTACATTCTACTGTGAGAGTGAGGGAGTGGTTCTTTTCCAGAAGTAGAACAAACCTGAATGTATTGATCATCTTGAGGAAGATTTGGATATTTGAAGATGTTAGCAGCTTTAAATCAGGCATTGAGATATTTTTCTTTTTTTCTTTCTTTTTAAATCCTTTAAAAAGATTTTCTTCTTTGGTGTTATTTCTCATAGGTTTTTGAAGTTAATCTTGCAGTACACTGAAAACTTGGTGACATACACAAGCCCTGAGAAAAACAAGTGGGACGAAACCATGGAACTTACAAACAAGGCTTTGATAAAAATAAGAAAAATCAGTGACAGAAAGCTAATGTTAATGCATCTGGCTACATGAATTAAATGGGCTTAAGATTGTTTGGACATTGTAATATCTAAAGAGTTCTGGAGTCCTCGTGTTTGTCAAGTCTAATTCAAAGACAAACTTCATCAGACATTGTCGAAGTTTGGATGCAAAATATAGTCTTTTTATTAGAAGGTAGCTGTTGAGACTGGAGAAGAAGGATCAAGCTTTCATAAAATGAATTGTTTACTGAATGCACTGAAAAAGATTTACTGTGAACTAAATCAGGATAATGCAAGTTCTACTGTAAATATATTTTGTATTTTGTACATTGGGGCTTTTTTTGTAGTTTTCTATTGTATTGGAAAATAGCTAAATAAAGAGTGTGAATAAAAGATCTGAGATTTTTAAATTCAAAAACTAATTTTTTACTTAGCAATACACTGGAATTTATGTCAGATGCTGTGTTCAACAGGTTAGGAAACGATGAGCATAGAATAGCGCTCGTTGGCACCAGTGGTTGTTGGTATTAGTTCTAAACAGTGTCAGATCTTGCATTGTTGTAGAGCTGATAACACAATAACCAGTTGTTGATATACCATAATTTAAAGGATACAAGATGGAATAACTTTAGCACAACATGTGTTTATTTTGTTTAATTTCACCTGCTCATTCCCAGTACATATTTAGTTAGTCAGTGGATGAACACTCACATGCACATGCTCACAGACACATATTCATTGTGGTTCAGAAAGTTGTCCTCTTGTTGCACACAACATTCATTTGAATAATTTGGTTTTTTTAAATAGATTCCCCCCCTTTTTTATCACCAAAGAATAGAATTTCAAAGAACAGATTCACAGAAGACCACCAGTGTCTATCCATTTGCTTTCTCCTATGGAGAGTAAAACCAGGGGTTCCTTCTGGAGAATATTTGTCCCTACAAAGGATTAGAGATTCAAGTTACATTTTAATAAGCTTCTTTGCAATGTTTCTTGACTGGAAATCACAGTGAGAGGTTTATTTGGTGTGGGGGATTGATATACAATCAATATACAAGTTCCTTTATGTTACTCTTGAAATATATCGTGTGTGTTTGAAATTTAGCTATGTCACTTTTTTTATTGCTATGAAATCTAAAGGGTGTGAAGAAGTTTGAACTAGATAAAAAAAGATTAAGAATAGAGAATAATGAATGAAATGCAGTGTATGAGCCACAGTCTAAAATTTCAACTTTTTTTAAAACCTCAGCTGGCAAATGTTAATGATATTTTTGGGGGCTTATACACTTTGACTTTGTTCAGATATGTTAACTTCATCTAGGTGTGACTTGGTAGTGACATTTATGATGACTCTTGCTTTGATGGTAGTAAGTATTGTAAGGGGGTGGGTGATAAGTATTGTAAGGCAAAAATTATTTAGGATTTACATATTGACTGTATGAAAGAGATCAAGAAACTAAAACGCAGTCATGTTTTAGAAGTACATAAATGGCTGACATGCTTTCTCCTTTTAGAACTGTGTTCATGTACTGAAAAGCACCTTTATAGACTATAGATGTATATTTTCAACAGCATGAGCTCTCCTTTTGTTCCTATATTTAAACTTCACTAAAATTATCTTGTGTGCTGTTCTCTTCATATGCTTTTACCTAAGATACAGCACATTGACAGTTTCTTCTTTTGTAATTAGTGCCATAGATGTGATTTGCTGCTCTAAGTCCGTGGTAAGAAATATGGACTTCTGGCAATTTTGTCAAAGATGCTTTTCCAGTTTGTTTTCCTACCTCTGAAGCTCTATTATGGGAACGCTGCTGCCCTCTATTGTTAAACAAATCTTGAACAGGCTGGTACAATCCAGTTATTTATTCTGACTTAATGTTGTCATTTACCAGTAGGGCTTATGGCTTATGAATTCTTCCTGCTGTTAAAAGACTTGTAGAATACAGCTGTAGAATAAGTGTATATCCTACAATGCACATTGAAGAACAAATGGCAAGAGATATGGTAGAGGTCATTGGGTTTGTCCCTTATCAGTTACTTACTTTTCCACTTCAGTTACTCATCTTTGCCACCTCTTTGGAGTCACTTTTAAGTTATTAGAAAGAGTCTTAACTCTGAACACTCAGAGAGTATTGCTGAGAGCAAAACAAGCTTGGAATAACCTAAGACATCCAGTGTCATGCATGAGTAACACTGACAAAACATATCACATTTAAATGCAAATGTTCTGATTTTGTTGTCCTAAAGGAAATTAATTCAGGATCTGAGCTGTCCAAAACTGCATAGTCATCCATTAGGCATTCGAGTTCAGTCTTTTTTCAAAATTCTGGAAATTTCAAACATCTAGAATTGTACCAAAGAATGTTTTCTTGCAAGTGTGGCATTTCATCCAAGTGTTACTTGGATCTGCTTTAATTGTCGGCCTTGCTCCCTGAGGTCTGTGTTTTCCTTGAGATGTTCACTCAGTGAATCTATACAGACATAGACATGGAATATCCAACATCTCCTGGGGAAAGTTGTTGAAATATTTTGTTTTGCTGGATAATGCTGATGAGGGATTGATGATTCCTGTCAGTTCTGACTTCAATTAACCAATTTATATGTGGGTGTGTATTAGTTAAAAATAACTGAGAATTTTTTTCTAATACTTCCTGATCTTAAAAGCTAATGTTAGGCATCCCAACTCAAAGAATTTATAACAGAAGTTTGGAAAATGTGGAAGGAAATCAGGTATTCATCTTCTTGGCTATTGGAATTCATTGGAATTCCTCTGCATGTTCTTGACTGTCCCATTAAAGAGGAACATCTCTAATTATTTTAGCTTTACAGTAATGAGATGTAGTTCCTCTGCCTGCCTTCCATCTGAAGGAGAGTTTTCAAATGGGAGATTTTATTAAATAGTAACAAATAGAATGCTCTTAATTCAAATTGGCATGGATATAGTTTTCTGGCATGGATATAGTTTTCAAGTAAAGGTAGAAATCCTTTGTTGCTTATAACAGAACTAGTGAAAATTAATGTTGTAGGAAGTTCTCTGAATCCATTGTCTCCATCATTATGTGAACGGTTTTATTCAGTATGCATAAATATTTGAAGAAAAGGCAATCTCTGAAGTAATTACATTGTAGTTGTGTGAACATTATGATTTTTGGTACCTTCTAGGAAGCATCAAGACCAACTAGAGGTTTACCAAGGCAGGCACGGCACAAATACAGTGAAACATCTATTATGGTAGGCATCTGTGTGTGGAAACAAAGTTTGCCCTTTATGTTCTTTCTGTCATTCTCTACTTGGTGCTCTCCACAATGATGATAGGAGGAGTTAGAAACAGAACCATGTGTTCTTATACAAATGTGACACCACTGGCTAAAAGTAATTAAAACCTTGTTGGGGTTGTCATCACTATTGCATAATACAGAAATGTTTACGTAAGAAATAGAGCAACAAATTTGATTTACTTTATCTTTTAATAATTCCCATCTAGCTGTTTTGAAGTAGCCTGATGCCCTTTGAAGTGAACACATGGTGGCAGTGTTTGGTAATTCAAAATAACACTCCAGGCTGACGTTGGCTTTCTTATCTCTTTCCTTAGGATGTGTATAAAGAAATCAAGTTTTCTTTTGATTTCATCAGCTTTTTTTATATGTGTCTCTAATTGTGTCTTCTCATGAAACTTTTTTCTCTTCTCATTTGTTTCAGATCACTTTTGGAGAAATTGAACATCTCTGAAAAAAGAAGTTTTGCAAACATTTTAATAATTAGGTGGATGTTCATCACATTTACCACACCACTACTTGCTGAGGACTTTTTGAATTTACCAGAGGCTCATCAGCTCCCCCTTTCCTTACTCAGTTTAAGAGAATGAGTTCTTTGAATTTAAAAAGTTACTTATTCGAGCAAATTATTGTTTTACAAAACATAAGTATCCAGATTATCCCTTATTAATTGCTGTGATATCACGCAAAAAAAATCTTATCTCAAAAGTAGTATGTACCTTTTGCACAAGAATAATAATTGTCAAGAAATGTGTTTATTGAGAAAATTGCACTAAGGTCTCAGTCTTATTGCTGTGGTAATGCTTTTTCAATCTGTTGAAACTGAAATGTGCTATTCATGTGCCACCCTGCAAAGAAGATCTAGCTGAGCATTGCTTGTTGGGTGGCCTTTGAAAACCTTGTTCACAGTAGCACTTTCAAACCATGCTGAGAGATTGCAGCTAAAAAGGATTTTCATTCACATGAATTGATTTTTGTGCACTGTGAAATCTTGTGTAGAAATGTTGGAACATCCCCAGAAGAGCTTGTTTTTGCTTTACAGTACATGAGTGCATCTGGTCCATGTATGGTGTATCAACTTTTCTTCATAAATTAGTCTGCAGATGCAGAGCAGATTCCTGCTGGTGCAAACTATTCCTGCCCCATCTTCTTCAGTTCAGATCCTTTACTTTGAAAGGATCTTCTCTGTGCTCTTTGGGTTTCCCTTGACGAGCGTTGGTTTCTATCTGTGCATCTTGTATGTTTTCAGCGAACTGGAAGAAAGAGCTATGTAGTTCAGATTAAATTGCTATATAGCAAAGCCTAATTAATTTAGTGGCTTACTTTGTAGGGAAATGGGGATCATATGGGACTTCAGAGCTACAAACCAAATTCTTATTCTTTCATGTTTTTGCGTTTGAGGAAGACCTTCACCTAAAAGTGAGTTTTCTTTTTGAGGCTTTTTTTGGGCAGTGCTATAGGTTAGAACACTTGATTTTTTACCTTTTCAAAAATTTTCAAGGATAAATGGAGATCTATCATTTAAGAAGTCTTTTAAACCGTAAGATTTTCAGATTAGAAATTGAAAGGAAAATGCCAGTTGTTTGTCTTCCCTGGGCCCTGGGTAACAGGATGTAAATATGGATAGTAAATACTGTGAGATCAAACTGGCGTTTTTTCTGAAGGTGAGAATCCAAGTCAATATATACAATTAAAGCCAACAGCCTTGCCTACCAGAAGGAGTCCATGTCTTCTGGTATTCTCCACTGGAACTTCTCTATTCCTCTCCCATGTATACGCATCTCACAGTTTCTCTACAAAAAAAAAAATAAAAGGCATAGTAGAACCAGCCAGCGCCAGTTTGTTTTCCATGTTTTCTTTTCTCTGTAAGGGATTAGTTGTAGTAACGGATTTCATGTGCCAGAAAGTGGGTGAACATTAACTATTTTGTCATGCACTGATCCTTCCCACAGCCTTGCAAAATTTGAAATGCAGGAATGGTTATTCATTAACATTTCTTTGTGTCTACAGGAAGTACATTTACTATGTAAACATGTTTTATATAGAACATACAGCTGTTTTGAACGAGCACTCAATGAAATGTAAGAGTACAGTGCCTACACTGCCACTGCAGACACTCTGAGATACCACAGCATTGCGTTTTGGAAGAGTGAACACACAAAGGCTTTGCCCAGAAAAAATAATGGTGGAAGTTTCCTTAAAAAAAAAAATAGTTCTTTAATTTTTTGATTGTTTTGTATCTGAAATGTGTCTGGACACTAAACTATTGATATACAGTCAATATTTAGAAGTGGGGTGGGTGGGGATGTGTTTCTTAGTGCTGATTTTAATAGAGATCCCACTAAAGAAGGAAAACTCAAGTACCATCAGTCCATTTTTCATAGACTATACTCCACTAGAAAAGAAACACAGTGTGCAGAAAATGTGATGAGAATAGCTAGAAGAACTATAGACTGCTTGTCCTGATAATGTCAGTTTCAAATCTGTGAGAAACTTTACTTGTAATACTTTTTCCTTGTGTCAGATGTGCCTCTCTGCAACCAAACCCACTGGCTGAACTTCACATTAAGAGCGTTCTGTGGAATTGAGATGTTTTCTGAAAAGGTGAGGAACGATTCTGCTTCCCAAAAAGTCAGAGTGGTTTTGTTGGACTGTTTGTTGCCTCTTGGTGGCTAAAGCTGTTTTACCCCTTCAGAACTAAAGGATGGTGCATTTACCAAGGTACTTCTCAAACTGGCTGTACACTGTGGGCCCTACTCTGTCAAAGGTACCATTCCTGAGGAACCACAGGGCCAAGAAACGTAGGTGTGCTGTGGAAAGGGTTTATGTACAGCAGGCCAAGCCTTTGGACAGCTCTCCACTGCACACAGGGTAGATGTTGAGGTACCAAGTTAGCATTTGAACCATGAGGTGCTATACTGTGAGTTTGTGTTTGGCCTTTAGGTGAGAGAGTCACAGAATCATTAAAGTTGGAAAAGACCCCCATGATCACTGAGTCTAACTGCTAGCCTAACACCACCTTGTTCACGGCAAAACCACATCCTCGAGTGCTACATCTACACATTTTTTGAATAATTCCAGGGATGGTGATTTCACCACTTCCCTGGGCAGCCTGTTACAATGCCTTACCACCATTTTCGTGAATAAATTTTTCCTCATATCCAACCTAAACCTCCCCTGATGCAACTTGTGGCCAGATTCCTCTTGTCCTGTTATTTGTTACTTGGAGAAAAGACTGACCCTTACCTGACTACAACCTCCTTTTAGGTAGTTGTGGAGAGTGATAAGGTCCCTCCTAATACTCCTTTCTCAGAAAAACCCATGACGGGAGAATGGAATCTTGGTTGTCTAACCACTCCTACATGTACCTTATTATATGTTAAGGAAGGGGAGGGTTTCTGGTGGTTTTAATGGGAAAATAATATTACTCTTAAACTGGCAGGATACTACAATGATAGGAGATGGCAATTGGATGAGCTCATAAATTTTGGATGAATGGCATCTGTGTAAAAGCGTAAGGTTAGTTCTACACAGTTGATAAAAAAAAAGTAACAACAACAACAACACAAAAAGCTGCAGTTGACCCTTCAGGATATAATGCACTTGTGTCAACATGGACTCTGCCCAAACATTGTTCTGCTGTGGAAGCAGCTGGATGCCCTGCCCTCTGGTTTATATAGCGCCAAAGGGAAGGGGTAGGGAGAGATGAGGTGAGGGAAGAGGGAGGAGAAAAAGAGGCAGCAGGGAAGAGAAAGCAAGCGCAGCTCACCTCTTCAACACCACACTCTGAGCTGAAAATATCCTGTGGCTGACCCTCTCAGTGCTCGTGTCTTGATATTTAGGAATCTGCATCAGCAGAGAAAGAGTGTCTGCCTCAAAGTCACAGGCATTGTTACAAGCAAGCAATTTTTCTGTTTCATTTACAAGTATTTTTCTTTGGGAGGCTGGACAGTGATGGTGAAAGGGGCAGGGGAGAGAGTAATAGCTGTTTCTATCTTGCCTGTAATATTTGAGATCTAATTTACAGTATTCTATTCCATAGTCGCATGATGGTGTCATTTTAATGGTGTATTAACACTGAAGTCTGGAATATTTATTTGGTTGAAAATGCATCTAATACTAAATACATCTCTAGGGAGATGTCTGTGGGATGATTACAGAACTGATGGCCATCAAATTGATAGCATTTCTCTGTCCTCCTGAGTCTTCTGCTGTAAAAGTGGGACAGGGTGTTTTCTGGTAAAGAGTAATGGTCTCTGTGCTATCCTCGGGGGTCGATGTGGCCCAGCACCTGCGCTCTGGATCCAGGATATAGAGCTTCTATGCAATTATCTTCCAGTTTGCTGCTAAATTTCTATTCAAATTAATCAGTAGTTGCTTGACATGAGAAATCACGTTGAGAGCTTTAAAGCTTTACCACACACCATTGCTTATTTATTTACAATCTATTATTCATGCTAGAAATACTGGCCAATTTAACCTGATTTGTAACCTTTCCTTTTTTTTTCCTTCTTGGCTGAAGTCTCCCATGTGATTTGCATGTGTATAAAGCTGAGGGCGAGAGGTGGGGGGAAAGAGGGTGGAGGGGGGTGTTGTTGTTGGGCTCTTTTTTTTTTTTAATATCTGTACCAGGTAATATCAGATAGTGCCCAATAGAGATTCTCTAGCATTCCTTACTTTAAAGCAGGTGAACATACTGAAGCAAAAGAGACATGACTGATCCTGGGAAAGAGTAACCACACCTGCAAATATGTGTGCTTGATTCACAGAGTTTTATTTAACATGGACTGTGTCAAAGCTAGGCTATGGATATTTTGAGAGTTTGTTTTCATTAACATTCAAGCAAGGTGCATTCCTGTCTGTGGGAAAGAAGGAAGCATGATGGAGAGAGCCCTGCAGCCTGGCATCTGCAGCATGATGATCTGTCGCTGTGAATTCTGCAGGCTCACGGCAAAAAGGGTGTGAACTCTTTTTGGTGGTCATGTATGTCCGTGGATCTGTGACAGTGGGGATTCACAACAGCCTTGCTGGATGGCAGGGATTGCAGCTGGTAGCAATCAAGAGGAAGCTATCATTTCCTTTTGACTTTTACAAAGTGACCTAATATAAGTTCTATTTATTCAGGTGTTTTTATACAAATTTTCCAAAGATCCCGAGTTTGACCTTTGTGTGTGTAGTTTCCCCTCCAATTAGTGAAAACCATTTAAAAATGCCAAGGATGGGACTAGAAGGGACCTCCTAGGTGCTGTATGCTGCTGGTACAGTCAACCAGATTGCAGACTTTTTCAGCTCTATCAAATACCAGAAATAATTTGTCTCTCCTACTTATCTGTTTACTGTACTACTGTACCAGAACCTTATTCAAGTTGCTTAGAAACCCTCTTCTAGTACCCAAGTTTTTTTTCACGGCCCATTCATATTAATTTGTTCATGTGCCGGTACTGTCCCCTAGTTGGGTGGCTCTTCTCTCTTTCTAATGTTTGCATATCACTTTGATGTATTTATAGTAAGGAACCATGTCCTTTCTCAGACTGCGTATTTTTATGTTAAACAAGCTTGGTGTCCACTCATAAAAAAGGTTTGTTATTTTATGGACACACAGAGTAGCCTTTCCCTGCACCTGTTCTTGTTTTAGTTCCTCATCCATAGGACCAGTCTTACCTAACCCTCTCAGTCTGGCAGAGGAGGTTGCACCACCATCTAGCATAACAGCAGAAATACTTGCCTGCCTGCCTGCCTGCACTGGCTTTACTTCACATGCTATGCACTAGGACCCTTGCAACATCTCCTGTTGATGGGTCTCGGTCATTCTATGATCATCTCATAAATAAAGGTCTTTTTCCTCTTCGCCTTCCTCAGGTAGGCATGCAGAGTTTTGTTTAGGGTTTTCTTGATTTTGGTTTTGGTTTTTTGTTTCTTTGTTTTATTTTGGGGAGGTTGTTGCGGTTTTTTTCGTCTAGAACAATACTATGCGTTTATTTAGATCTCTCCCGTTTCCTGCTTGAGGTAGTTTTTTAAAATATTGTCTCTGATCTTACAGCATCCCATGATGCTTATTTTCAGGTCTTGATAAGTCCCTTTCTGAGTTTACATCTTTTTAGGATGCATTGGCTACCATCTCTGCAGCTGCCTTCCTCTTAGCCTTTCTGTCCTTGCCTCCACCTTTTACATCGCCTTCCCTCACAAGGCCTGATGGTGAAGCCTTCATCTAGATTTCAGGGTGTGATGGAACATTTGTGATGTCTTTAACTTCAGAAGAGCCTCACTTTCTGTGGTTTCATTATAATCAGTACCTGATGGTTTTTTACTTGGTTTTTGTTGCATAAGGTTGAGGTCAGATTAACTGAAATAATTTCAACTTTGATGGCATACTTCCTCAGGCCTAACATGACTTCTTCAGATCCTAACCCAAATTTCCAGTATTAGTGTGATCTTTGCTTAATTCAGTACACTTTTAGAGGTGGTCATTCATCCACATGGGTTTGATTCCACCCTTGAAGAGTTCTCCCTTTGGCCAGAGGTTTGACATTTCACATAATTTTTTTCTTGGAAAACATGACAGTTTCATCTGAAATCCAGGTCAATGAGATCTTTAACCCAGTTCCCTAGACTAACACATCCCATGAAATTCTCAAATTCAGTTAATTTCCCCAGTTTAATTCCTATCACTTTGTTCCATGGGGCAGAAGCACAAAGGACAATTGTGTGTTGTTTATGCAAAAACCTCTAACGCATTTTCGACTTCAGCCCAGCACCCTTCTTGTGGGTAACATGAATGAGTAATGGAGCTTGTCTGCTGTTACCATGCGCCGGTGCCCCAATATGGGCCAGGTGTTCCTCTGTGAGTCACGATGTGCAGATGCAGAGACGAATACTGGCTTCCAGAGGGATGGACACCCGCCTTTGGCTCCATCCTACTCCTGCAGCGGCATGTTTGAACGAGAAAAAAGAACACAGTTGGTAATGGCATGAGTAAAGTTTTACAAGGAGAGCAGGTGTGCCTGCTTGAAAGATAAACTCTTCCCCCATGCAACGATAAGATAAATGATCCGAATCTTGTGATTTAGTTAATGTTTCTGTCTTTAGCCTGCTGTGTACACAGCACCCTGCTGGATAAGCTGCCCAGAACTGCATGCCTCTGTATGCACAGAGCTATAATCGTCAGCAATATCATTCTCTCACATCGTGTCCTTAACTAAACAGCCTTTAATCATTGTACATCGTTATTATATGTTCCTTATTGTACAATGCAGCAGCTACCTTGCATTAAAAAAAGCCCATTGCCTACATTAAATATCATCATTGGCTGTGACTGGAGGATCTTGTTTCACTGCTATTTCAGGCTGTCACGCTTCTCTGGAGCAGTATTTAAACTATGACTGAATTTAGGCAAATGTTTTTTGTTCAGTTGCCTTGAGAATTAGAGTTAATCCATCTTTCTCACCAAGGGAAAATTCTTCCAGAGGCATCTCACTCTTGTTTCACTGCTTATTGATTATCACTCCCAGTTTGCACATTACTGGCTGTGGCGTTCCAGCTGCATTTGAATGAGCAAAAGAAAAGCCAGCTGGTGCTCTGTTGTTCTGATTTTTATATCAGCATTTTGGTTTCAAAGACATTTATCTAATCTTATTAACAGGCTTTACCAAGAGGATTTCCTCACAGACTTAACTGGGAGAAAACAAATAGGCAATAAGGAGGGGGTGGTGGAGGATATCTTCTGTTACTTTGCACAGAAGCACATTCTTACCTACTGGGAGAAAAATCAAGTTTGCCATTGACTCAAATGCTGGCACGTTCTGACTAAGGCAAAGCTCCTGATTTTCCCTAATGTGAATGGCCTGTAAGAAAGCAAGGCAATGGGCATTTTCCTTCCATGCAAGTGCAGAGAACAGGCCAGAAGGCGCAACGTGCTTCAGAGTGAAAGGCAGGCAGTGCGCCCATGCTCCTACTCAGGGGAATGCGGCCAGGGGACTGGGGGCTGTGGTCACGATGCCAGCGTCTCCCTGTGGTAACTTTCTGTTGAGAGCTCACTTGTTTTGTAGGGAGCTTTTTGCATGTGACTGAGAGCCGTGTGTACATTCAGAGTGCAAAAATGGAACAGATTTGGGGAAATTAGTTCTGACAGTACCTACACAATTGGAATCTCTAAGGTTGAGGGTAACAAGCATGCAGCCTAAGGTCCAAATTCCCAATGAGACACAGGGGCAGGTCATGGTATTCATAAATTCAGAGTCTTGTTTGTCATAAAGTAAAATACAGTAACATGAATGTACAAGCATTATAAGAGCATGTAGTGACAGGACAAGGGGCAATGGCATCAAATGGAAATAGAGCAGGTTTAGATTAGATATGAGGAAGAAAATCTTTGCTGTAAGGGTGGTGAGGCAATGCAATAGGTTGCCCAGAGAAGTTGTGGATGTCCCGTTATTGGAAGTGTTCAAGGCCAGGTTGGATGCAGCTCTGAGCAGCCTGGTCTAGTGAAAGCTGTGCCTGCCCATGGCAGTGGGGTTGGAACTAAATGACCTTTAAGGTCCCTTCCAACCCAAGCGATTCTATGATTTTGTTAGAGTTCCTTAAAAGTAGCTGCTGCTAAAATAGGATTTCTAATATGAACAAAGAATCATGTCTTTCGCTGGCCCTTTGTTAGTGTAGCAGTTCTTAACTTCATGAAATGAGCTGTACATCCAGGAATTCCTCTGACAAAGGGCACCCCAGAATCTAGAAGATTATCCAGGTTTAAGAACCATACAGCAAGGATGACTGACTAAAGAGACAAGTCTCTGAGAAGATTAAGAAAAGAGACAGAAAAAAAGAGTATGTGAGGGAGAGAGAGCTTCACTTTCTTATGAGTACAGTGAGGAGAAGGAGAACTGTACCTCTGCTGATGTTTTGTGATGGGTATAGTCAAGGCTCCTGGTGTTGGGTATGGGCTCACTTGCTTCCCTTCCTTTCTTCTTCTCATCTCTACCTCTTTTGCTGTATACAGACCCCATATTTATATGAAAAACTTATGTTGATTCTTAAGGAATCTTTTTAGATTTACGTGTGTTAACAATGAGGGGTTCTTAATTTAAAAGCTCTGGTTGGGGTAGCACTGGTGGAGAATAAAGGATGGTGTGTGGTCCTGGGCTGAGTCAAGTTCTCCTGGGAACAAAAGGGAAGTTCCAGGGAGTTCTTGCCTTGAAATGCCATGCAGAGCAAGATCATCAAGAGCTATTGGTTTTTCCTAGCGTTCTCTAGGTGCTGGAAATTGTCCACAAAGGAGACTGAATTATCCTCTCTGGAAGGAGAGCTGCATGATGATGCATTCATATCCCATGCCCATCAAAGGTATTGCCATCCATGAGAAAGCACAAGAGTGCATCCAATTGATTCAGAACTATTTGAGACTGACTGCAGATCAAGCCCATTCACTCTTCTTCCCTGCTAACAGCACCTACCCAACTCACATTTTGGCATGGCTGGGCAAACCTTACTGCATCTTCCAGCCTTCTCCAGCCACCTTCTGCCTTAGCCATCAAGGCTGTGAGGTATGGGTTGCACAGGCATAAGCTGGGAGTTCTGAGTTACGCACTGTAGCCTCTCTGGGGGCTGAAGGATGGCATGCTGGAGTGCACCCACCTCCTTCCAGTCTGGAAAGCAATCCTACTGTGACTGTCACAGGGAACTTGCACTGCCTTGTGCTTGAGTGTTTTTATAGAATGACATAAAAGGAGAAGTACTGAGGACTAATGGAAACAATACTCCTATTTCTGAGGGCACGTGATAAAATGACATCAATAAAAGAGCAAAATAGAGGACATTGGCGCATCTCCCATGATGAAAAGCTGCGTTTTTCCCCAGTGAGCATATCTCCTATAGCATCTACATTTCTATAGCCTTAGCACCTGTCCTCATGGGTAGGCTGTTGCAAAATAAGTGCATGTGTGTGCGAGGGGGTGAATTTAAAACAATGCTCTGAATCATCTCCTTGTAGAAATGCCTTTGTCACAAAAAAATGCATATTGGTCACTCCTCTTAACTCACCTCCAGAACAGCTCAATGTAGTCAGCATTCAGTAGAAAAATGAGTATGTCCAAGCTGGAAGTTAACACAGAGTAGCCACTCTGGGCTATCTTCCTAATGCAGCCATGTTGAGATGAGAACAGCTTCTTGGTACTCCAAGTCTTGCGTTGTGCACCCAAAGTGGAGGCTTTTATTTATAATGTGAATAGATTTGTCTCCTTTTCTACTCTCATTTAAAACACATTCAATCAAACAGGGGCCCTTTGAAAATCTCGATACTCAGCGTAGTGATGGCTTTTGATTTTAAGATCTGAGTCATGTCCCCATGGCCTGAATCTAAGCTATCAAAAAGACCCTAAGTGGATAAAGCAGGCAATAGTGGTCCCCCTGGTAAAATTGAGGTGCCTGTGCTGAGAATAAAGCTTGCATGTCCAGTCAGTGGAGCTTTGTTGGGACTTCCTCCAAAAATATGATGAAGACCATGCCAAATTTTTACTTTACCACTGAATAAGAAGCAATATTTCCCACCTGTGAGAAATGTTTCTATGTTTGAGATTCCGTGTCAGTCTAGAGTGAGCCAAAATTGCCTTTAAACAGAATTTTCTTGTCATGGGATCTCTCACAGCCCAGTGTGAGATCTCAGGAAAGGATCTTTGGGCCACCCACTGCTGCGCATCCAGCCCTTTCCAGAGCTACATCCTTAGGAGTGCTCTGAGACTGCAGACAGACCCAGTACGAGCATACAGAGGCACAGACAGGCTTTGTGCCAGACTCTAACATAGTGTCACAAACTGCTTAGCAGAATGTTAGAGAAAGATCTGAAGAAATAATAATAACCGCGCGCGCACACACACAGACGTATATATTTGTCCTATTTTTGTTTCTTAACCTTCTGAATAGGTGGTAAAGGGTGAAGCTCTCTAAATTATTCAACTTCTTTTTCCAGTTGGCAGTTTTCATTCAGAATCATGTCTAGGTAGACTTATTCTATCTCTCTCTGGAGGGTTCCCTGATTCAGCTGAAACTCCTGCAAAAATATGTCCCTCCTATTTCCTCTTCTTCATGTGAAGCTTATTATTTAGTCACTCTTAATGCAGTTTTGCATCCTTCTTCTTACTGGCTGGCTTTACTGCTGTTAATTTTCCTCTATGTAGCTGTGCCTCTGTGGAGCTGCTGAATTATTTCCTTACCTAAGCAATCTCTAAATATTCCCTCTTTTGGATCAGTTAGAAAGTGACTGACTCTGCAGCAGAGAAATGTTTTGGTTTCCACAGTAAAAGAAGTATTTCTTTCTATTATCACAATATTTTATGGCTTAAGAGGGCCATCTGAACTGCCTAACTTATACCATAATGCTTAAATTACACATAGATAAATAGAGGTGTTATCTTGTACCACCTGCAATGCTAAAACTCATTTTTCCCCACTGATAAAAATAGATGTAAATATACGTTATACATATAAAAGTCACACCCACTTACTGGACATTGAAGCCCACAATAAAGATTTCCCATTTCAAATTGCACTTTGAGAACTATCAGTTAATTTTTAATAAATTTAAGAGCTTTTATCTTGTAGTGTCCTAGTTTCTTAATTAAATGCCATATGGTACCAGGTGAAATGCTTTGTGCAAGAAATCTAAATCTCCTGTGTCATTATTCTGCCCTTATTAATCAAATGTGTGGTCCAACAGCTGTTGAGCATACTGTGTGCAATACTTCTTCTATTTTTCATCATGGCAAAGTACCCACCTTCAGGCTTGAAATAACTACAGGAGTCAGAGTTTAGAAGGCATTTTCTAGGTTTGCACACTATAACTATTTCTGTTCTGACTTTTTGTGCATGTTTAATCAATTTCGTGCAAGTATCCAACCAAGGGGGGTTCATAGAGAATTCATTCAAGGTTTTCCAGTCACTTGGGAAACAGACCCAAGATGACTTTGCTATCAACATTTACAGGGATCTGTCTATGTATTAGTTTGGAAAAAGCACAAGGTCATGACTCTTTCTTTTTTTTCCCCCATGAAATATTGTATGGAATGGTGACTTGGTGTAGAGGAATGCTTATGCTCCACAGCTAGAATGTGAGCTACTGATTTAATGAAGTGTTTTAATTAGTTCAGGTTCTGTGGACTTGACTGTATATCTAGACCACATATTTAATCTCATCTAGCAAAGAAGTAATGACAGAATTCAGGTCGACTTCACTTTCGTATAAGTCTACCTTTGGTTCCAACTTAAATATCAAGTGTTGACTCCCTTCTGAAGTTGGCTACTTCTATGAGTTTCTCTCTGGGCTGTGGATATTTATAGTGCCTTTCCTTTTCTGGAATACTTGTGTTTTAAAGAGACTCAAAGCCACCCTAGTTTCCCAGGTGTGTATTCCCTCCCTTTTTCTTCCCCTTTTTCCCTATTCCCAACCCTTCTGTCAAGCAGATACCCTGGAAGCATGGGCTGTGGTCTCCACTGGAGGGAGCTGGAGAATGAGCTGGCTCCCACCCTGCAGCAGCATTGTCCTTCCTCTGGGGCTGAGCTGGTGGAACAAGCACTTCACCCCACTGCTCAGTCTTCTTCTGGTTATTGTGCTTGTGGGGAAGACAAAACCTGAAAAACAACTGGCCAAAGAACATATGTAATTGGATCAAATATTAATGAATAAGGACAGTAAATCTTCCCAGGATTTTTCTTGGCTGTATCTCCATTGCTTCTCTTCTCTCTATATCTGTAGAGATTTGCTTCAACCTTTAACCTGTTTTTTGATGCCAAGTAAATCGTTGTCCCATCTCCTTTGGTTACTCCTCTGAAATGCCGCGGTGTTGTGAGAGTCTGAGGACAGTCATTTGCCATAAGGTGAGACGAGAGCCATCACACAGGGCTGGATTAAAAGGAATTCAGTCAATACCTGCTCTTGAGGCGGTACCATTCTTACTTTTCAGGTTATAACATCTTTCAGCTGTAATGCAGAAGCTGCAATTTTAAGGTGTTTGTTGCAGCCAGTTTATCCAGCTGCCCGTGGGTGATGCTTTTATACTCAAAGTGGCTGTTGACTGTTATTTGTCTATGCAACTCTTGTCCATCATCACTGTGATATCCGAGGATGGCTACCACCCTGCATGAGCACTGAGAAATTTGAGCCTGTTTTAGTGAAGAATTTGCTTCCTGCTCTGTATTCTCTTGCAAGTGGAAAGCTGCAGATCCAGCTTTCTTGAAGAAAACATATAGGACCAAGCAGCAGTTTTGCATAATAAGGACCCATAATTTCTGCAAATTACTGGCCTCCTGAACTTGGTTTTACAGATCACTAAATGATGACACAAGTTAATGTGCGAGGACCCACCTGAAAAACAAATGATATTGAGTATAGTGGTGGTGTGCCCTTCTGTGAAGAAAAAGAAGGAAACTGCATCTGTTTACATATATGCACTCACAATTTGTAGAAACCCAGATGTTAAAACACTTGCATATCCCTGCATAAACAAATAGCAAATAAGGACAAGATTTATGAATTTAGAATGCCTTTTTAGTGCATGTTCTCGAAAAAATTTTCTTTTCTGAGTATAAAACGCAATTTCTTTTGAAAAAAAGAAAATCAACATGCACCACAAATGACAACTTGTTATGGATGTAAATATTAATTATACATTGAAATTCTGGAACTGTTTTTACTAGAAGCTTGTTAGCTTGTTAATTATCATAATTATCATACAAGGGGAAAGGGAAGAGAGAGAGAGACTGATTAGTGTTGGTAATTTGCCTCATCCTTTCTGTTCTGTTGCGTTTTTTTTTTTTTCATTTTGGGAAAATTAATTCTGTGAAATTATCACTAGGGTGCTGTGTGCTCCAGGACATGTCTGTATGATGCGGCATTGTTCTGCCAGAATGCAGACTTAATTCATGCTTGGCACCTTTCCTGTCCCTCTCCTCCATGCAATGTTTGAGTCTGCCAGTCTTGGGCAATGCCATATCGTGCACTGTTCTTCCCTTAAAATAAAACTGAAATAAAAATAGAGGCATACACACAGTGCTCCTGAAACCTCAGACAAATATGGGCTGACAGAGGAATAAAGGAAAATGGTATTGTTTTAATTGCAATAGAATAGAGGAAAATTACTCCTAAGAGGCACAGAACTGTTAGTGGATACCACTGGAAATCATAACCATCATCAATATTTTGGAGTGCTCTTGGGGCAAGATTCTTCCTTTTGCTGACCTTAATGGACTCTTGTTTTTTTTTTTTGCAGCTATATGGGTGGGACAGCTCTGAGTACTGAGAGAGGAGAGAAAAAAAACCAAAAACATATGTTTGCTCATGGAAGAGTTTTATTTAACTCTGAGGTAGGAAAAAAAGAAAGTAGGTTTAAGTATATATGTTTCATCATGGCAAAAATTTACCTTTCAGGTGGTTTAAGGATCCATATGGCCTCCTGGGTTGCTCAGGATATTCAGGAATGATCTGGAAAAAGGTAGTTGTGCACTCACTAAATCTGCAAAGAATACCAAATTAGTCAAATTCTGAAAAGGCTGTGAGAAACATCAGAGGCACCTTATCGAACTAGATGAATGGGTGACACAGTGTCATAAAAGGTTCAGCTGTGCTCAGACAAAGTGTTGCACACTGAAGAGGAGAAAAAATGGATGTGCTCAAATGCCTTACAGAACTCTCAATTGCCTGCTGTGGCTTGGGAAAGGCAGCTGAGTGTCACTGTGGGCATCCTAGTAATCATTTGGATGCTGACCACAGCTCTAATTTAATGGTCGGGCAAGATGTTAGGCTGCAAAAGGAATAGGATAGAGAATATGTTTAAAATACAAGCAATTAATAATGTAAGTTGATGATGCATTGGCATTTGGAATAACATACATAGGACTGTACACCCAATACTCCCAAGTTTCACAAGAAGCCTGTACCAAAGCAAGACAGAGTTCAGAGAAAGGTGACAGGAATGGAAAAGGATGTGTGAAATTTCCCGCTTGAGAAAAGACTTGAAAAGACTGGATGGTTTACCTTTTCAGAAAAGATGAAAAAGTGGTGATACTTTATAAATATCAAAAAGGTGATATATAGCTAGCAAAGAGATACCCTATTTGACCTGTGTTACAATTCAGGATTGAGAGAGGAGAGAGTGGATTGAAAAAATAGTAATTTCAGAGCTGATGAAGAACAGAAACTGTTTAGCACAGTTATCACTGGAATCAGAACCATCAGACATCAGTTGCTAAACCTGTACCAGCAAGTGATTTGTCATGATAGGAGTGGGCTTGTGGAGTGAATGGCTGGTGCTGGGAACCCACCACCCATGCCTTTAGGGCTTTTATGTGGGACTAAACTCCTGATCCCACAGACCAAACATTCAGTGGCAGCAGCTTGTCAGTTGTGCTCCTTGTGTCCCTACTGTAGTTTATTTTCATCCACTGGAAAGGCACTAGATAGAAATGATCCAAAGTGTGGTATATGGGGATCACAGGGAGAAACAATTCAAAAGCACATCTCAGATTCAAACTCGAATGTTAATGCAACTATATCTTCTGAGGCTCAAAGTAAGGCTTGACATTTTTACTGTAAAAAAATATCAGAATTATACTAAAGAAACTTGGAAACTGATAGCCATTTATTTTATTTTATTTTTATGCTTTTATTTTTCTTTTCATTAAGTGACAATGAGGATGTAACATTTTGGGTTAAGGATGAATGAAAACACCTATGGCAGAAGTCTCTGTTGTCTCTTCATAGGCAATTATGGCATGAAATTAAATATTCGAGTGTATTTAATACAAAATATTATAAACTTGTGCATGCTTAACATGCATTTCTTTAGATAAATGTCTAGGGCGGGTTTTGTACTGCTTTTTCTTTATCATCTATATCTTTATCTATACTATCCACAGTGCACACTCTGGAGTAGCCTTTGAAGTGAAAGCAATCATACATTACACGAATCCAATAGATTAATATTTAAAAACAAAATTTAAAAATTATTTTCCATTTTCAGGTTGTCAGAGATATTCACATCTTTCAGAGAACAAGTAGAGCCAGGCTGGGGAGACTTTAAAGAACAAGCTACAGGGTGAGGTGTAGGACAGTGGAGGAGGCAATATGAACACATGGGGTTTGAGATGACTGCTGCCACCTGATCCAGTCCATCAAGACACACACATAAGGATTGCTCCTGTGTGGTGGGTTGACCCTGGCTGGATGCCAGGTGCCCACCAAAGCCACTCTATCACTCTTGCCTACTAGGCTGGGCAGGGGAGAGAAAATATAATGAAAGGCTCATGGGTTGAGATAAAGGACAGGGAGCGATCACTCACCAATTACTGTCACGGGCAAAACAGACTCGACTTGGGGAAATGAGAAATAAAATGAAATCTTAAAAGCTCTCCCCCCACACCCCTTCCTTCATCCCAGGCTCAACTTCACTTCTAATTTTTCTCTACCTCCTCCACCCCAGTGGCACAGGGGGATGGGGATTAGGGGCTGCAGTCAGTTCACCGTACATTGCTGCTACTGCAGCAGGGGGAGGACTCCTCACATTCTTCCCCTGCCCCTATGTTGGCTTTTCTCTCTTTGGGGCCACAGGTCCTGCCAGGAGCCTACTCCAGCATGGGGTCACACCGTCTTTCAAGCATCCACCTGCTCCACTGTGGAGTCCTCCAGGTGGATATCTGCTCCCCCATAGACCTCTAGGGGCTGCAGGGGGACAGCCTGCCTCGCCATGTCTGCAGAGCCATTTCTCTTACACCTTCTCATTCCTCTGTGCTCCAGCTGCAGTTGCTGTTGTGCAGTTTTCCCCTCCCACCTCTTACCTGTGTTATCCCAGAGGTGCTGACGTTGTTGCTGATGGGCTCAGCCTTGGCCAGCAATGGATTCATCTTGGAGCCATCTGGCATTGGCAGTGTCGGACATAGGGGAAGCTTCTGTCAGCTTCTTATAGAAGTAGCCCACTCCACCCCCCCCGCCCCAAACTTTGCTATGCAAACCCAATACATCTTGAGAGTGTTGCTAGAGTGGGAGCACTGCCATGTGCTGAATACTTGAAGCACAACAGGCATCCTGGTATTTGCACTGTGGGTGCTCTCCAACACATTCGAAGACAGACATTGTGTTTTGAAGAGAAATGGTTGTATTTCAGTTAACCTCACAAGCTCAAGCAGTGACAGCTCTTCCAACCTTAAGCTTTTTGATCTAGTTGTAGGCATTGCTGTTATTAATGCATATGGAATCTGTTTCTTATTTAGGTTTTGCCTAAACAATACTCTGAAAATATGTACCAACTATCAGCTATTGACCAGTAAATGGGACCAGAAGAGACAAGAAGAGTTTCAGCTCTGATAGCCAAGCACAATATTTCAGATGACGAGAAGCCTCGTTGGATCTTTAGACCCATGTTAGGATGTATGGAAATGAAAGGTTTCCACTCTGAGGAGGGCCTGCGACCTCCTATGCTGGACTCAGCTGGGCAGTGCCACAGGGAGCTGGGACAGAGGTGGGATGTGGCTGTGCCCAAGCCACTGGCAGTAGTGAACCCAACAGCATGCCAGCATTTGTATGGCAGTGGGAGAAGGCATTTTTCTTCATGCATCTGCCCTCACTGGGGCACTGAGCGTGGCTCTAGGGATGCATGATTCTGTTACCAGTATGACAGAAAGCAACCCAGCCCTGTTAGCTGTGAGGTCAGGGAAGGCACATGAAGACCACTGGACTGTTTGATTCCCAGTGGTTCTCAGCAGTTCCCCTGCAGCCCCTTCCTTCAGCTGGCGCATCCCTACAAAAGGTTTCGGGAAATTGCCCTGTGGAGACTGGTGTGTGACATCTGGAAAATGCACCTATCTCTGGAGGAGAGTAGCTCTGCCATAATTATTCAGGTCTGATAATTAACTAGGATGTAATTAGATATAATCACCCTGACAACAGTGTGCACCTTTTTCAACAGACAAGGAGGAGGCCTTGTTGTCCACCTGTGTCTGATCAAAAGGGATAATAGAGGAGCAAGCCATTAGTGTGCACGTGGTAAGGGAGCTGGGCCAGTTCTCCCATTGAAGGTCTGATAAGTGATACAGCCGGGCATTGGAGAAAATAATTAATTCATGATATTTTTTTAAACTGTCTTTGCCATCATGATCTCAGTTGTCAGTAGCCAACCTGTTTCAATAATACTGCATTGAAAAAAAAAAAGAAAAAAAGAAAAAAAAGCAGAAAAAAGGCCAGGGCTGCTAAAAGAGAAGAGGAACATTTTCTACACTATCAGCAGGGTTCAGTGAAATTATTGTGTCCTTTTGTTGCAGCAAACAACAGCTGAAATGTTCTGTATCCATCTGCACATGGCATCTACCCAAAACCTGCTTAACACAAATGCTCCAAGGCCCATGACAAGGGCTCTGTCCTCTGCTCTCCAGAATGACCAGGGTCATGCATGGAAATCCCCAATCCATGGAAGGAAGGCTTAAAAATGTGAGCTGGGAGTGCCTGGTGCCTGCATGAGTCTTGCTCTGAGGGGTAGTAAAGGTATCAGGGCAGCTGCACATAGGAAAAAGCAGCAGTGGGGCCATGGGGCCATGCCAGGGATGTCTCTGCACCCTGGGCAGCTTTAGATGAATTACCAAAAGCAGCTGTTTTCTGGAGGATCGCCACCAGCAGCCCTCTGCCCTCACCCACTGTCACAGCCATGCCACCCCCCATCAAGGCAGAAACACAAGGCTTTCCCCCTTCCTGGGGAATGGTGTCCTATTAGGCTGTGCCAGAGGGCAAAACGGGGCACCTGCAGTTATGTGCAAGAGGATGTCCCACCACTGAAAAAGGATGTTTTACAGGGTTTCTCTTGGGAGATGCTGCTGTCAGCCTGCTCACTGAGGCTCGTTCCACACATCCACAGGGACTTGGAGAGAAAACATTTCCCAGAAGGAGACAGGCACACATCTTTGCTGCACGGGACCATATGCATGCAAAAGAATTCTATCAGAGTGGAACCTTTCTTTTGCAGATCCAACAACCAAATGTCTCTGAAGTAAGATGAAATTCATACTTGGTTCCCAGATCTAAAGACTGAAGTGAAGTCTACTTTTACACATGGTAAACCCAGCATTTCTGGCCTTCTAATTCAGATCTGCACATAGCACAGGTTTTTCCCTTGGCAGCTTTGAATGATCTTTCAGGATGCCAAAATGTCCCCAGTTTGTACCTGAACTGCAACTCAGTGCTTTCTAAAGAACAAGGACTCTCCAAGATCTCCTAAAGCAGAAACTTTTTCATATGCTTTATATTAGAAATAATTAGAAATTGATACACTGGTGTAGAGAATGCTGTTAACTGGCTTTGTGGTAGGTTCAGTACTATGTGCACATACAAAAAAGCCATGCTGGAGCCAGAGCCGGAGCTAGAGCCAGAGCACTGTCAATTTTTGGAGTTGAAGAAGTCTAGCCAGAAGTTAGCCTCTGTCTAAACCACACAGCCATTGCACTATAATTTTTCTTCTGCTCTGAGGATTGAGCATGTGGGTCTAGTCAGGCTCAGTGATGATACCTGCCCATGCTTGATTCACCCTGTACAGGATGAGTTCAGGAATACCATCAGCTTTTCCCATCTGTGCAGAATGGCACAGAGACAAGCCGTCTACAGTCAGACATCTGCCTTTAAAACAACTAGCTCTAGGTACTCGGTTTTGCCCCATCCTCCCCTTGACATAAATTTTATTTCTTTTTTTTGATTTATTTATTTTTTAATTTATTTTTCTGTTTCCTCTGGATTCTGCTGCTTTTTCTCCCAAGGTAGATATGGGCAAATCACATTTTTATAAGCTCAAAGACAGGTGTGTATTTTTTGTCGTTGAAATCTTGAAAACAATTGATGAGATTAGAAGCTAGTTTTTGTTACTTATAACCAAAGATCCCTTACTCCTCCTCAGATTCACCTGCCTCTTTCTGTGTTTCCATCATGCCTTTGCTGTTTGACTGTGGGACCCTGACATGTACCATTGAGAAAATACTGCAGACAAAGTACCCACTGGAGAGACTCCTCATCATGTTAAGTAGAAATATCTCTCCTGGCACAATCAAAGTTTAGAATTTTGCTCTTTCTAGGTGTTTCCTAGCATTTACTACATTTTGGTAATCAGTGCTGCATTCATGGAAAGCAGGTACTGGAACATCATTGATACCATTGATGTCCAGATGCTTTAAAATACTATAAACTAGTCTTCTGGAAGTTTTTTTGAGTTTGTTTGGGTTTGGTTTGGGGTTTTTTTTGGGTTTTATGTCAATACTTAATAGTTTGGTTTAAGCCTTTCTAGCACTGCTGGGGAGGCAGCCATGCATGATGGGAGCAAGGCTCCTGAGCTGAAGGGCAAAGCTGGGCTGTGCATACTGGACACCCTGCAGCAGCCACTCTGCCCAGCTAGGATCCCCCTGCTCCTTATTCCCTCTTCCCACTCCCCTGCTGCTGCCCAGGCCCTTCCTGGCTCTTTGGGGCAGGGATTGTCTCTCTCCATCCTGACTCACACTGCCACAGCTCCAAATGGAACAGCCCTGAGGGGGACTGTAGGAGCTATTTTGACTCAAACATCAGTGTCTTTCCTTCCAGAAGCACCAAGTGGATCAGTCAAGCCTTGTTTGGTAGATCTTGGGCTCACCAGAGAGTCTCCAGCTATGGTACTTCACCCAGGATCAGGTGCCCCACACCATTTTACATTTGTAAGGCAACCGTGTCCCCTCTGAAAAGTAGCCTAGCTATTCCTGCTTTGTGGCCCTTTGGTCAAAATGCTGAAGGGATGAGTGATTTCCACTGCTACCTCAAACATGATACAGATGCCTGATGAAGCAGGGAAAAAAGCAGGGCTAATGGCAGCCAGCCCAATTAGTGCAGCACCCTGGGCAGGGCATTTCATCTGGGCCCTCCTTACCGCCTGCCAGGACGGGTGCAGATGTGTGAGTGGTGAGTGACAGGCAGAGGAGCTGGGACCTGACTACATTAAAAATCCTTCCCTGAGATTTTCCTGCTTCCTTTTTCTCTTTCTCCCCTTTCACCACGTGAAACACGCAGTGGGCTGTATATGCAAACACTGACAGATGGTGACACTCGGCTCCAGCTCAGGCAGATTAGAAAGGGAACTCAGTGTTCAAGGGACCAATTACCACTCTGTCCCCTCAGGGAAGAGCATATCAGATGTTTACTGGGGGTTAATAATAAATGAATTGAAAAAAAAATTGCTCTTCGAACACCATATTCTGTGTATTCATGTCAGCAGGTTGTAATTAGCTAATTAAATGCTTGGACTGACAGAACGGCCCCAGTGGGGGTTGCAACGTTGCAGACCGCTCCTGAAATATGAGCAGGAAACATCTTGGAATATGTAGGCAGGAGGGCGGTTAACACCTCGTATTTAACGGGACACTTCTTCCTGCAAAGGTTACTGGGAGAGCTGGGAGGAGGACTTGGACAAGTCCTGTGCCTGCAGAGCTTGCTGCCAAAAAGGCTGGGGACAGCGTGTGAGTGGGGGGGCACGCAAGTAAGGAAGCAAGCAGTCATGGGCTCTCGGCAGCAAGCAGACATGGAGAAAAAAGGATGAAGCTTTTGAAATTAGTATACAATTCAAAATGAATATCAAGTAGCTGATTAGTCCTGACTCCTCCTTAAAAGGGTAGATCGTTCCACAGTGCTGGGAGAGCTACCAGGAGGCACAGTCTACTCTAAATATAATGTCCAACCATGTGTGATTATTTTGAGTCATCAAAACCAAACCTACACTTAAGGAACATGAAAGGCCCACCTTTAACCTCCTGAAGCAGAGGAAATGAGAAGACACATTCAACCTCTTGGCTGCCATTTGGGTATTACGCCTGTGCCATCAGTGCTGGCCTTTGGAGATGAGAGTGTTTTGTACCACTGGCATGTCACCACAGCTTGTTTGCTTTCCTGGCTCCTTAGTAGCAGTGAGGTTGGGTTTATGAACAGCAAGGCACCTGGTACACTATACAAATAGGGGAGCAAAATCCACGCCAAATTACAGCACAAATAATGCATCTGTCTGGAATGTATCAAAGGAGGCATTTGCAACACAGGCAGTGAAAATGATAGTGTGTCAGGATTTTTCAAGATATAGGTTTCTTTGGTCTCACTTTCTAGACACAGTGCTTTGCAGGTAAAAAAATGCTTACAAGGAAGCAGCCTGGAAGTATGCAAGCCAGCACCATAAAAGGCCAAGCTCACTCTTGGTGACCACCTTTTGATTGTGCAAAAATGATCCATAGCATTGTGCACTTGGACCTGCAGCCTGCCAGCATGTTGTAGATACGTATCCTCCCCATGGTCCTGAATGGGATAGAGTGACTTGATGCTACAGGAGTTTGCCCCTTCCCTCCCCTCCCCATCCCCCTCCTGCTCCCAGCGCAGCTTGGCTGAACAAGGAGAGCTACAAAAAGTCTTGAAGTTTCGAACAGTGATGTCTTAGAGATGAAGGGCTGTGTAGGTGAAAAAAGTGAAAAACATGCTAAAGATGCCTCCAAAACCATGAGATATCTACGAACATGGAAAATCAAGGGAAACATATCACCTTGCACCTTTTATTCATTACTGCATCAGAAGTTCAAGGTACACAAAGCAACTCATTTGAAAAGATTTTTAAGATGTGCATTAGACCATATATCAAGGTAGAAGAGCCAGCAGATCAGGGCTGCACGTTTGGTGATGCTGCTGTATGCAGGACACAGGGAGGACCACGCTCTGCCAAATCCTGTATGTATGAGGGGTCACCTGCTGTAGATAAGAGGTGTCATCTGCCTCCCAAAATCAGGAACACTCTGATGAACTCAGGAGGTCTAACCAAACTTTTCTTTGCTGCAGCTGTGATGCTTTCCTCATGCCCTTGGTAGTGTTCTGTGATGTAAACATGCCCACCCAAAGAGCCTGAGAGAGGATGGCTGTGATGCATTGCTGCCAGACTGGGATGTATGTTTGCCCTATGAAAGCTTGTTGATCTTCCATTTCCTCTCTCCCCTAATGCTTATTATGATTGCAGAGTAAAATCACTGCTGTACCATGCATGCTGACCTGAACTACCCTTACCCCATGCCACCCCACTCTTCCAGGGGGCCATCCAAACTTGGGGGTCAGTCTGGAATAAACAGTATTCTTTGTCTCCTGCCCCTGCATGTGAGGAAATAAGGCAGGTTGCTTTGCCCAAGATTAATTTTTTAAAGCTTTTCCTTTGATGAGCCAGTTTCACAAAACTACAGTTATTCAGGCTCTTTTAAGGGTTTTCTAGCACTGAGTTGTTGGGCAGATCACAGAAATAGCCTTTTTAACAGTATTTTGGCCATTTAGGACAAATTCAGGCCTCTTTTTTGTGCCAGTAACCTCATGGGTGACAGAAGGGATGTAATTGAACCTGTTAAGGTGCAGGCAAAGTCTTGGTAAATTGAAGGCTGCGTATGGGGTATCTCTTCCACACCCATCAGAGCCTTGCCCATGGGCAGTCTTCACAGCACACAGATACTCAGGAGGAATGGTGTCTGAGTAAGATGCTCCTTCACGAAGGTACCTGCCCTGATGCCTGTCCTGATTGCTCCAGAGGTGGGTTTGTAGTACTCTTCCCAGGCTGCTGCTCCCATTACCCAAAACCTGCGGAAAAGCCTCTGTCCAAAGCCTCCGCTGAACCTGCCCTGCCCTGGGTGTGCTCAGCACCTCTCCAGCTGTGCTGACTTGGCAGGATGCTCTGGTTCCTGGTGAAGCCAACAGACCTGAAATGTGCCATCAGGGCAGCCAGGCACTCAGCTGGTGACTGCTTTGCAAAGGGCTCATGACTGTGCCTTTACAGAATAACAGATTGTCTTTTGGGTTTCAGTTCCCTGTGTAATCACAGTCACAAAAACCATTTGCACTTTCCACTGTAGGAGTTTAGGTTGAATTTTTAAAAACCTCTGGGAGCTACACCATAAGGGCAAGAAACAGGCAGGGAGTAGACAACATCTGCAGGCTGGCTCCCAAGCACAGAGAGCAGCTATGCTGCTGCCTACCCCCTCCCCATCACCAGTTGCCATGCTCAGCTCTGAGATACCAAGCATTATAGTTTTGATATTTTAGTTCCTCAGTTCCCCCAGTTCCCCATGTTCTTTTTCTGAACAACCAGTAACACCATTTTTACATACCTACAGATTCAGAACCTTAATTTTTCTTTGTGAAGTGTTTCTGCACTCTCAGACTCTATGCTGCAAACACTTAAGACTATACCAGCTTCTATACCCATTCCAATGAAGCAATTGATGCTTAAAATTCATCACATTTACAAGAGCTTTCCCAGATCCTTATAGCTTGACCCAGGCCATATAGCTTGACTGTTTGCAGAAATGAGATCTACAGGTATATGTTGGAACGGTTGGAATTACAGGCAGTAAAATATTTTCTGCACAAACATACATCAGAGAATGTGCTGTATAGCACACCCACTGAGTTGCCTGTGAGAATGGAAGGAAAGCAGGTACAACTCTCCGTGTGGGAGGAAGGCCTGCTAAAACTGCCGTCTCCTTGTTACCAAGCTGTGACTAGCTGGTGCAATCCTGCCCAACCATAATATTTCAGATCAGAGATATCCAACAACATCAGCTACACTTGTTATTGCCATATCAAATAACCACATATATTTATTATTTATCAGCACATGCTTTATTGGCGTTCATTACAAGCTGCTAATGAGGCGTCTGTTTTAATAGTAGCTGTGGAGCTAATAAGCAGGAGGTGGAAGAAGCCCACCCTTTGACAATAGATATGATTTCTTAGCTGGCTTTTGGGCAGCCACATATCCCTTCCACAAATGACAAGTGCAGGACTGTAGGATCTGCCTCAAAACACATCTGCGGTCACCTCATTTTGGTAGGGTGTGGGGAAACAGAAGGCTGTGCAGGGGCCAGTAACTTAGGAGGAAGTGAAGGGGTAAAAGGTGTGTCCACAGATATGACCAAGAGTAACCTGCCCCACATGGAGTGATTCTCACTTAGCAGCCCTCTAGCCTGCATGGGGGCACCGTGTCCCTCCAGGAATACATGTGGCACACTGCCCCGTCACTGACAGCCATGGGGCTGTGTGGGCTATGGCCAGCTGCCGGCAGCATGGCCCCCACACACAGACGGCACTCAGCTGTTTTGCATTTTGCAGAATGTTTTATGAAAAACATGTGTCTCCCCCATCACCACTGTCCCACACAGGCACAACCACGTGGGGTATGGGACCCAGCTGCCTGATGAGGGGGTGCTGCTGGGAAACCCCTCTCCCAGTGCTCACCCTGGCTGGGTTGCCTGTGCATCAGGGGGGTGCCTTCAGGGCCCCAGTCATTGACAGGATGCTTATTCAAGCCTGCTAACTGTAGGCTTGAACCAAACCAAGAGAAACTCTCAGCAAAATTTCAGGTGAACCCAGAAGTGCAAGTTGCGGGGGGTGAGTCCAAGCTGCATGTACAGCCCTGCATACATCCGTGCCTCCTGCACAACTCCTCTTCCTACCCATACACCCCCTGCAATGGGGCAAGGGATGTGGGATATCCTCTGGGCCTCCCAGCTCCTGTCCCTTGTCTCCAAAGGGAAAAGGAGGGCATCTCAGCCATGCCTCCTTCATTGCCCTCCTGCCAGGCTTTCCTCCTCAGGACAGGAGGAGATGGTGTTGCTGGCAAGGAATGGTCTGCATGATGAGGTCATGCATGGTGCAGGCTCATGGGAGCTGGCAGCCGCTCTGCTGGGCTCTAGCCATCCCTCTCCCAGGGAGACAGAGCAAGGGATGCAAGGCAGGCACCAAGAGTGGAGCCTCCCATTATTTTGGCCTTGGGCACTTTTGAAGCTTGACGGTCTTGAGAGTCACCCAGTGTTTGGCCAGATCCCCAGTGGCTTTGCACATTCCTTTTCTTTCCATGAATGAATGGTCTAATCTGGCTGGAGGGCATTGCAAGACCCAATAGCCAGTTTGCTGCACCTGCTCATCAGGGATTGAAACACCTGCCGTGGCTGGGGCTTAGCATTTAAGTGCTGTTATTTGAAGACAAATCTTGTCTTTTGTCTCTGCCTGAGCCTTCTCCCAGCTTTCCCCTCCCCTTAAAAGGAAAAAAAAAAAAAAAAAAGAGAAAAAAAAAGAGAAAACGGCTGTGCTGGATGGTTTTTGGACAAAGCTTATTTTTCCTTTAATTTCCAAGAGAAGCCACCCTTGCTTTCCACGTTAGGTGCATTGCTGATAAATGTTATTCACACAGACAAAGAGAATCATGAGTACTTTCATTTTGATGACAGCTGTTTAAAGGCTTGTGCTGATGTTAAAATGTTGGAGCATTGGGTGGTTTGTCTGAAGCACTTCTGTATCATCCTGGTACCATCAATCAGTGCTATGCAATAAACTCATGCTTTTAATGAGAAGAGATATTCTTCTACATAGCTTCCTACCTGCATTTGACCTTTAAATTTTTTCAGGTTGCTTTCTTGCGACAACAAACAAATAATATTAAGTCAGTAGCTAATGTGAGATTTACTTAATGGGGAATTAGAAAGCAGTTGTATCATTTCTGCCAATAAATTAGGAAATAAAGAAGTAGATTTTATCCAAGCAGTGTGATTCTTTTAATTGAATTTATGTATTTGGGTGACTAAGGCACTTGGTCTCTGTATGGAAGCCTTGGTTTTGCAAGATTTGTTGATGAAGAGGCTAGAAAGATATGAAATACGCTAAATGGATTGGACAGGGACCAACTGATACATCTCCAAAATAATAGAAAGTAGAAATATATTTCTAGTGGCTCTCAATAAATGTCTTGAACCAAGTTTTTTAACACTTTTATCAGTGATCTGGAAGTAAAATAAAAGCCATGTTATGTGCAAAGATTGTCAGAGAGCAAAGTTTGCAAGGGAGGTATTTAAGGAAGAGCAGGCTTTGGGGAAGGATGCTGGGCAGAGCTACAGTCTTGAGGGAAAAACGAGGAAGCATCTATCTCCATTGTAACAACAAGGGCTCCTGCCATGGCCAGGCACCTACCCTGGGAAAGGAAATCAGCCCTCAGTCTGCCAGAACACGACAAATCCAGAGCAAGAAATTGAAACTGGGCAGATGCAAGCCAAAGAGTGGGTTTGTAACAGAGGACGGCAAACCACTGAAATTACTTCATGATAGATTCTCTATCACTGGAGACTTTTAAATCACATAATTTTCTCATTTCCTCCCTAACCCCCCTAAAAAGAGATACTTTACTTGAATAACTTGTTTTACTTCAACTTTCTGTGTTACAGGGAAGATCAGGCAGGGTGGTCACAGTGGTGTTGGCTTTATAACTTACGAATATAAAGTTTGATCAGAAAAAAATTTAACAGAAGAAAAACTGAAAATTTTCAGCTTATTTCAGTTTCGTTTATCATAAAAATAAATATTGGATACTTAAGAAATATGGAGGGAAGGCTTATTCATTCCTTTTACAAGTTTTTCTGGAACAATTATAATAACATATTAAATAAATGAGGAGAAAAATTGAGCCCAAAATAAAGAGTCTCATTAATACAGTGATGGTTAACCTGCAAAGTTCTCTCCATTGAGGGCAAAACAATCAAATACACAGCTAATTTTTTTGGAAATAGATCCTAATAAAAGAAAATAAGAAGATCCTGTGTTCATCTGCACAATAATCCAAAACTTGCCTTAGGGTACAGATCAATTGCTAGAAAGTCTAAAAGAAATTTCTCCCTCAGGTAGCTTAGAAAGAGGAATTCATGTGTCTCCTTGAATTCCTTGAGAGGCAGGAGAAGCTCACTTAAGTTAACTGGGAGCTTAGCTTGAGTCTGCTTCATGAAAGACACCAGGAGTTTTGTTAAGAATTTCAATCAGCTGAGTCTTCATACAGTTTTATGTAGTGGTGCCCTTGATTTCTTTGTGATCCTGGTATTTTTGCAGCTAAAGGATGAGGGACTGCCCACCGGGAGCAAGGTTTGGTTTGGCACTTTCTGTTGTTGTCTTTGCCCGGAGCATCTAGTGGGAGGCCACTGCTGGAGGTACGATGTCATCTGTGATGTGATCTGGCACAGGTTTTACAGTTATGAATTCCCTTGGCTGCTGCCTCTCAGAGGCTATACTAGAAAAAAACCAAAACATAAAACAAAATAAAGATCAGAGACAACTCTACTTACATGTTCTTAGCAGTACAGAGAGAATATCTTAATTATTTTTTGCCCGTGAGATTAATCATACAGGACTATTGTCCTTTCCAATTGCCTGTGAATTTAAAATAGTGCTGTCTCTTAGAAAATAGTTCAAAGGAAAAGAAATTTCACTTTGCTCTACCTAAAGGTCCCTGAGTCTTTGTCCTCCACATGGCATCACTCCTTCCTTTCCAGCAACATGGCACTAGCATGGGTTGTGTTCTAGATACACACCACTCACAAAACAGTTCATAGTGCCAAACAGACATTAGCATGAAATTCCAGTGTTACTCAAGTATAAATTCGAGTTACAATGTATTTATTACAGTGTGAGTCTCAGACTAAGTTGCTTCTCAATTAACAGGTAAAAAACAGCAAGAAGAAATCTCAGTTACTTTGAAGCAGAGGATGCTACCCTGGTAATATACCATAGAAAGTTAACAGTTATTTACAGTGTGGTGGATGGAAGTAAAGCCACTACAGGTGTGCTTCCTAGTGAAGTGATAATCATTCCCCTGTTTTGGAGAGTGAAAAAGGTTCTGTGCTGGGGAGGGCAATGCTGCACCAAAAAGAAATATGTGCCTGTTTTCATCTGTTACATTATCTTCATGTAATCAGCAGAACAAGGTTGTTGGCTCTAGTAACAAGGTAAGAGGTCTGCACGCTGGAGGACACTATAGAGGGTAGAAATGTTTTAGGGAGAGCAGAGGCTATGGGACCAGACCTTGTAAGCTTGCTAAGGAATAGAAGTGAGTTATTTGCAGGGATCTTGAAAAAAAATATGTGATGCTTAAAATTTGGTGATGTGCTGCATCAGCTCTCTTGTCAGGGATAGGTCTGAGCCCACTAAATTAACTGGTGTTTCTTTCCTGGAATGGAAAACTGTATAGGATAAAAGAAACACAGTGGAAAAGAGGTGGTGCTTAGAAAAAGGGAGAAGGGAGAATAGAAAGGGACATATTCCCCGAAACTTTCAAATAGTGTGTTCTTCCTTCTCCAGAGCCAGTGAAGGTGAACTCCTACAACATCCTCTGTTTAGCTCTTTAGATCTTGATATTTCTTCACTGGTTAGAAGAAAGGGCTATTGGCTATTGGTAATGTGAGTTGAGTGTACTGTAATGCAATGAAGTCTATTACTATGGGTGCTCCAGAAGAGAGAGCTTTTCTGTATTTTCAGTTGAAGTAATCCTCTTCCCTTCCATTCTTCCTTCCTAGAAGGCTCACTGGTGGACTGTGATGGCCTTTTTTCCTAGCTTAAGAAGCAATTCATAATTAGCTTTCCTATACCATGCTCCCTCTCTGCCAAAACAAACTTGTCAATAAAATCCTGATGTTTAGATGCAAAAAAGATGTAAATTTAATTAAATACAAAGCTGGTTTGTGAGAATGGAATGTGTGGAGAAGCCACTAAAGAGCATCACACAGAGTGTAAAGAGCTGGAAGCAAATATTTGAAGAAAAGGAATAGTGTGGATATTACGCTTTCAAGCCACAAACATTGTAGCAGTGAAGCAAATTGTAAAGCAAGCAATTTCTGGATAGTTAAAAAGAATAGCTGCTAGTTGCATCAAATTAAGCCCTGAGAAAAAACTTCATAAAACTTGAGAGCGCTGTGCTTGAGACATACATATAGAGAAGCAAATCTGGTGTGTGAGGTCCTGTGGGGCTCCGTGTGTGATGTGTGTTACGAAAAAGCTCAATTTTCAAGTCTTCATTAGTTTCGCTAAACAAACAGGCATTCTTGTTAAACATTTCTCCTGAAATGACAAGTATTGACAATACATCTTCCTGAAGCATATGACAGTTATCAAACAAATAGTTGACAGTTTGCAAAGTTTCCATTATTCTCTAGTTGCTGAAGAAGCTTGAGGATAGGACAGGATGCTTGGCATTGGGAGTGCCTTAGCTGTTAATGTTTTTGCACAGAATTTGTTAAGTGTAGAAACTGTGCTCAAATCTCTGAAGTGTTGATTCAATGGAAACATAAGTTTGGGGCCTGCTGTTAAACAGCAGTCTGGGATATATACACTCTCTGGGAAAAACATGCACATCAGCAGCAATTCAGTATCATAAAAGCTAACATTAGTAGTCGCATTCACTTCAGATTGTTGGGCATTTCATTTACTTTTTGTCTCATGGTACTAAAGGTAGAAAATGCAGACTGGGGGGGAAAAAGGATTGCTCATTTCTGTACAATCTTCAAATGTGCAAACAACAACAGGCTCTGTTTTGGTCTCTGTATGGAGGATGCTGCTGTTGTGAAACACTTACATGGTCCAAGGGTAGCTCTGACATGGTGTTTCATTAACTTGAAATCAGCATAGCATGTACACAAGAATGAGGAGAATAAAGTTGATTTTCTTAATTTGAGAGAATCACATAAAATATCTGAAAAGTGAAGAAGCTTAAAATCCCCCTCAGAAATGCAAGAAATCATAAAGCAGTTAACAGAAAAAAAATTTGTTAATAGAGATGTTATTTGGAAAAAAAACAAAACAAGAAAAACCTAAAAAGCCCCATTAAACTCCCCCTCTGGAAAAAACCCCAAAACTAGCAGCCACTATTTTCATCTGCAGGTGGAGCACCTTATCAAAACCGTGGTGAACAGTTAATCCTGTCACAGCACCAGAGGAGATGAGGAATGGCTGATCCTACTCATTAAAACAACATCCCTCTATATAATGGGATATTCTCTTTGTAGCCCTTTTTAGTCTCCCTGCTTCCTGGGAAGGCAGACTCATTCCTGCCAATCTCTCCTTGTAGCCTTTTGTGGTGCCTCAACTCTATTTTTGGCCTGCCTTTTTGTATCAGAGACCAAAACCAAACTCACTACCCCAGCTGAGACCTCAGAAGAATTTGAAATAAATACTTTCAATGGTTGTCATAGAACAAAAGTGTTGTCTGTTCGAGGTTGTGTTTTTTCACTTTCTGGGAAAAAATTCTCAAAGGTGACATGGTGCTGCTTGCTCAGTTTGAGGTGTGCTGTAATTACCAGGTGTTTTCATCAATGTACTGCTTACCCAGTCCATGCACTTGAACAGTTTTCTTTCCTGTTTCCAACAGACAACATGTCAAGACCATTGTGGGAGGAGCTGACATGGTTCGCATGAGCCAAAGCAGGCTGGCTCTCACCTCCTCTTCATTGCTGCATTTTGCATCCTCATTTACAATGACGCACTGCAGTTCTGTTTTTAGTGGGAAATCAGGACTTCCACATGGGAAGGGTTGTGTGGGCTGCGTGACTGGCCCGTGGCTGTGGCTTCCACCTCTTGCTGACATTCAGCATGGCAGGAGCTGTAAGATGTGGGAAGCCTCAGCTGCCGTGTAGCACTGGAGTAGGGTGGTAGACCCCTCCTCCTCCCTGACCCAAGCTCATGTCTGGGATCCTGAAGCTGTATGCTCAGCAGGTTGTCTGGGATCCTGAAGCTGTATGCTCAGGCCTCTTTATGCTTGGCTTTCTCCTCATTATGTTGCTGTGTGCTGTTTGCCCCCATTCTGAGCCAGTGACAAGGTAAAGCTGGCATCACTGGTCTGTTTCCACGCTGGTAGCTGCATCTACGTGTGCAGAGAAGCCACTTTTCTCCCTTATTCTGAAATGCAGACATGACACAATGTGGTAAAAGGCAGATATAACCACAAGAAAAAAAGAGATTTTTTTTCTTGTGGTCCAGAGATTAAACCACAGCTGCCAGTGGTTTTGCTGCAAGTACTGCAATTGCCAGGTGGGAGATTATGCCATGATGTTGGACTTGCATGTCTGTCTCCTCACTCAAGCTTTCTAGGAACATATTGCCAAGATCCCACAAGTGCAACTCTCCCCCTAGTCCTGGGCACCGTTGTGTCACATCTGTGATTACTGCAGAAGTTTCAGTGCTAGCCCTGTCCCACCCAGTCACTCCTGAGGCAGCAGTGGCTCAGAGTTTCAGGGCTAGGAGAAAGCATCGGCTGCAATTTCAGCCTGCTCAGGAAACTCAGAGGCACCTCGTCAAGTGCACCAACAGACACAGCTGGCTGGTGTTGAGGACTCAACCAGTATACACAGAATCATAGAATTATAGACTGGCTTGGGTTGAAAGGGGCATTGAAAATCACATAGTTCCAAATCCCCTGCCATGGACAGCAACATCTTCCAGAGACCAGGTTGCTCAAAGCCCCATCCAACCTGGTCTTTAACACTTGCAGGGACAGGGCATCCACAACTTCTCTGGGCAACCTGTGCCAGTGTCTCACCACCCTCATAGTAAAGAATTTACTCCTAATAATCTAATCTAAACCTGTTCTCTTTCAGTTTAAAGCCATTACCACTTGTTCTGTCACTGCACGCCCTTGTAAAAACTACCTCTCCAGCCTTCTTGTAGACCCCCTTCAGGCACTGAAAGGCTGCCATAAGGTCTCCCAGGAGCCTTATCTTAGGCTGAAAAATCTCAGCTCTCTCAACCTGTCTTCATAGAAGCCTCTGGACTCACTCTAGCAGTTCCATGTTCTTCCTATGTTGGAGGACCCAGACCTAGACTCAGTACTCAAGGTAAGGTCTCACAAGAATGGACTAGAAGGGAGAATCAGCTCCCTCAACCTACAGGTCACATCTCTTGATGCAGCCCAGGATGCAGTTGGCTTTCTGGTGCATATTTAAGTTTCTTTTGACCCTAGCCCTCATCCAATCCCATTGACCGAATGTCCACTTACGGTCAAATTAGGTTGGGCTCTTGTGGCATGTGTTTTTGCGGCTTATTTTTGCACAGAATAATTCCAATTGGGATCTCTGGGACTGTTCTCTGGTGAAGCACAGTAAATGAGGAATACCACAAAATTCACTTCAGAATTGCACTACAGAATGGAAACACAAATGTGAACACACCTTAAATTGGCTGTTTTATATATTTGCTTTGTCAAGGAGAAGTTGGGGGTCAGATGGACAGCTGGGAAACCTGACTCATTACAGTTATCCTGCAAAGGTGTTAGGAGTGTGCTTCAACACCACCCCTTAGCATAGGCTCCTTAAGAAATATTAGTAGTGGTCAGACACACAGCAGGTGTTGTAGAGTACAGGGATTTTGGAGAAGGTCAGTAGAAAAACAAGTATCCCATCTGTGGCAGAAGAGAGACATTGATGAAATACCAGTGTCATGGATGTTGCTACTTTCAGTGAGGAAGTAATTACAGGTAAAATCACATGTCCTACAAAGTTTGCAATTTTCAGAACTGGTAATATTTTCCTATAAAATGAATCTTAAAATACAAAATGTTTCTTAAAGTGTCATCATCAGTCACCAGTTTTGGGTTCAACCAGCCACCAGTTTTGGATTCACCACTGCCCTCCAGAGACCGGTCAGAAGCACATAATACAAACATTTTGTGTGCTTGTCTTCAGGAGTCAGGATTAATGTGGACCCTGAAAACCTATCAGTAATGAGAAGTTTCTAACTCAGTTTCTCGGGAAATGTCAATGGCAAGTCTCAGATGTGGTGTTTATCCTCTCACAGATTGACTTGCGCCCAAACAGCTAGGCAAACACTGCCTTAAAGTGGCAAAGCATTTGCAGTTACAATCAAATTATTTTAAAAGAGAGAGCATTTCACTGGCTATCAAAGTAAAACAGAATAGATTTTTTTTTATGTCATTCATTACCAAAGCTGCTACTGCTGATTTTGCTGCAAAAAAAACAGAGAAAACTTTCTTTGCTTTCTGCACAACCATACATTAAATTATGTTTCTTATTTGAAAGACTGTTTTCCATCAGTTTCAGACAAGCTGCCTTCTCCGTTCCTCTATTCCTTCTTCATTCCTGCCTAAACCACCGCAAGACATATTGCTCAATTTGAAGGGAACCAGTTGAGTGTCGTACCAGCCCAGAACCCCCACAGAAGGAACTGGCAGCAAAGGCCTGAGGGTATCCAGGACAGGATGCGAAGAGCACAGCCAGCCTTTTTGTTTGCCTGTTGCTGAGCTGGTACCCAAACCCCTCCCTGGCATCAGTGTCCCTGAGCCAATCCTGCAGTCCTGAGCGGCTAGGACACGCTGATGCCTGTCAACTGAGGGTCTTCAACATAGAAAGATTTTTTGTCACCAAGCTACCATCTATTAGCACAAATGGAAGAAAATGGGACGTCTTCCTGATATCCTCTCAGGAAAGCACAGTAGGTGAATGTGTCAGGTAGCATGAAGGGGTGCTTCTATACTCTCATGCCATCTATGCACAAATTTACCCTGGAAACCTCGTCCTCAGGTCTCCACACCTGCTAGTACAGATCTGCTGCATATCAGGTGTGCAATCACTAAAATTTTTGGCCTGCTGTTGTGGGGGCTGTTGCCCCTCATCCTGTCTGGGTGTCAGTGATTCCACCACCTGAGAAACCACAAAGTGTAAGTACAAAGAAGGGTGGTGCTGTGGCAAGGGCTGAACCAAGAGAGAACAAAAAAGGCACCTCTACCCCCAGGAAACGGAAACTCTAACTAAAGTAGCAGCATACAGGGGCAGACAGACAGGAGCAAAGGTGGGTCAGGTCCTCTACTCTGTCTCCTCCTCCTCTGCCCCCACCTAAAAACTTGCTGAACAATGTTCCAGTGAGAGGTTAGGCACCAGGGAAGGAATAGCTCCTCAAGGTCTCCAGCATCTCTCTGCATGGCAACTTTTAAAAAGAAATGGTTTAATGATAAAAAGCAAACAAAGAAGCCAAAAATATGTCTCGTTTTCAGTATTTCATGATTGAAATCTTAAACAGTATGAGCATGAGATTTGCCAAACACAGGTCTCAGCTTGGGTAGTTTTTTTCCTGTTATGCAAAGTAAAATTTATGGAATCTGGTAATCTTGCATTAAGAGCTAATTTAAAAAACTGTATTTAAAAATTAGTTTCAAATCCTTTCATGCTATTTAAACTTATAAATATAGATAGTGCTGTTTTAAACAGAAAATTGAGTAAAGCATCAGCAGGAGATTTAGTCTGATTGCTGTGCATGTTTAAAAGAAAAACACACTTAGGCACTGTGACATTCAGTTTCTAAGAAATCCAGTTTAATTATATTTTCCCTAATTAAGGATTTCATTATAGGGGATCACATGATTTAATTATATCAATACCCCAAAGACCTGATTGTGAACATAAAATGTGGATTAAAGGGATGCCTCATCACTTAATTACCTGCTAGATTGGAACAGATCCATGTTGTAGGTCAAAAGGGACATAAAATGCAGGCTTCTGCCTCCCTCTTTGTTGTGTGTGATGGGCTCTGTGCATGGGGAGAAAGAGAGGGGGGAGCACTCTTGTATCCATAATGGGAGTGATAATTATCTGTGAGCAGTTTTCTAAGCATATATTGAGATAGATAGATAGATAGATAGATAGAGAGATAGATAGATAGATAGAGAGATAGATAGATAGATTTAAAATTATTAATTTTTTAAAAATTTTTGGTAAGGTGAGCTGTATATTTCAGCTGACAGTCCAGTGGATGTCTGTATATTTCTTCTCAATATGTAAAGTCTTGTCTTTCAGAAGGAAAATGTCAAGTAATGGGAAATCTTAGGCTGGGGTTTTACATCCTCCGGAAGGGAGCGGATGGATACCCAGTGCTGTAGCAGGAACTGGGTCTGTCTTCCTCCTTGTCTGTTCTGCATGAGGCCTCTGGAGTGGCTGCACTTCTGGAGATTCCCTGCCACTGAGTAGCTGGGGCTGGTCTGGGGGAAGGACAAAATGAAATGTTTTGGGATATCAGTATAAAGCTGAGTGATAAATTCTAACTTGCCCGAACCTTGCTTACCAAACAACTCTCTTCCTCACCCTTTAACCAGCCCCAGCTAGCACTCCCAGGAAGAGGCTTGTGGAGGTCTCTTTGGCAGGGAGCATTGAGAACATGGAGGGGGAAACCCTGCATCAGTCGCCATGGTCTAGTTTTTTTTCTGTCATTTGAAATGCCTTCCTACCTCCCGCAACTCTTACAAGCTCCTGCCTAGTAAAAGCTAGAAATCTGGCCATTGTACCCAATGGTCCCATAATACAGAAAAGATTCCGTCAGGGAGAAAATATCCCATGGGGGCTAAGTGCAATTTGTCAGGGCCCATGGCAGCATTGCAGACTGTGGGCTGAGCCTGTTGGAAAACCCCTGCAACGTAGCTCCCCACAGCTTTCTGAGGGGAGCTACAGGGCTGCAGGATATCTACATAAGGTTAGGATTTTTTCTTACTACATGCCACAAAAAGGAAATTTCCCTGCAGCACTGCCCGAGCAGGTATCCTGCTTTTTCTCAGTGACCTCAGGGCCAGCAGGCTCTGGCAGGTACAAATGAAGCAGCAGGTCAATGGTTACTTTGCTGCTTCTAACACTGCACTGTCCTGAGAGCCAGTTTGCCTGTACCCAAACCCTGCTCTGATGTGGAGAATGACTCTTGAAAGAAATATTTCACAGCCACCAGGAAAGCTGGTCAGGACAGGGTACTCCTTTTCCTAGGGAAGATACCCTCAGGCCCATGGGAGAGGGTGATCTGTTAAGCAAGAGGACAGCCTTTGAATTATCCTTTTGCTCTCTGGTTACATCCTGAATTCTCAGTCATCCTCCTGCAAATGCTGCTGCTTTGGTGGTGTTGCTTCCTGGTAGAAGCTAAGAAACCAAGTCCTGTGCCCAGTTTGGGTAACAAGGCTAGCTAAAACAAGTTCTCTTGGCTGCTCTTGAAACTACTGCTAAAAACTGATGCTGATATGTCCCAGGTCCTTTCTGTGGCTTTCCTAAAGGCACCAGGGAGGACACAGAACTGGTTGGTGCAGCTGTTTAGGGATATTCCAAACCAAGCCAGTCTGGAACCTCATCATGGAAACAAGCAAGGTCTGCACCCCAGCACATAGCTGTGGATACTGCTGCCCTGTCCCTCCACTGCTTGGCACAGCCACCCTACCCTATCTGCCCCATGGGCACAACCACCTCTTCATCCCTCCCCCTGGACATGGCCACCCCAACCTGCCTGCCTCAGGGTAGATCCTGGGGGAGGCTTTGTGAACACGCTGGGGCAATGTGCCTGGGTGGTGTGAAGCAAGGGAGCATACTCAATTGTTAAATAATCATCTGCAAGTGCTGTGGGATGAAGAGCCATTTCTTTTACTTTGATTTGATCTTATTTTCCTAAGCAGGGAAATGCCCCAGTGACAGTATCACTGCAGATGGCATCACAAAGCCCTGGCTGGCACCAACTGAGTTGGCACAGTCAGATTATCATGTTTAAGTTTGTGTCTGTCTTTTCTTTTTTTCCCTGCTTTGCTGTGCTAATAGCATTTCTATTACCATGTAAGCCTCAGTCAACTCCTTCAAAAGGACAGAGACCAACATAAAAAGTAAATTTCATTATTACTGGCAAAAAGGAAGGGTCACAGAAAAAGCTAAATGATGCTAGTCTATCTTTCTAATTCTTTCATTTTTTTCTCCCTCTCTCTCTCTCTCTCTCTCTCTTTCTCTCTCTCATCTGGGCTTAAAGGGAGACTGGAATTGAAGTTGCAGGGTCTCCAGGGCAGTACTGCAGAGCAGTGCTGCTTAATGGGGCAGCTGGTGGAGAGAGCTGAGCACATGTTTCCTTTGCAGTTTTCATCTTCATACTTCACAGGACCCAGGGACTGATTGATGGAATTCTTTTTTTTTTTTTTTTAAACATAGCTTTCTTGAGGCCTAGAGGCTGCCACACTGAACATATGTCCACATATTCCCTTGGGCAGTATTTAAATGTGTGCATCCATGTGACTGTATTTGTTTAGTGTGTGCTCCCACTGATCTAATGGGACCTTTCCCATGACCCATTGGTTCCCTAAGTTTGCCACTTGCTGCTGTCAG
Source organism: Corapipo altera (assembly GCF_003945725.1). NCBI lineage: Eukaryota > Metazoa > Chordata > Aves > Passeriformes > Pipridae > Corapipo > Corapipo altera. Next base: position 35,937,060 of record NW_020884874.1, read on the forward strand.
GCGAGAGAGGCTTTAACTTGGATGGCTGTAGATGTAAATGAATGGGACTTTTTTCCACTTTTAGTCCTTTTGACTGAACCGTCTTGTTGATGGATCATCCAGTGTGGTTTAGTTGAGAACCCTTCTTCATGCTGTTAAAAAAAGCTAAACCTAAACAGACCCCATCTGTTACAATCCCATGTCTATTTATGTGAATGCAAAATTTGTTGGGCTGCTTTCTGCTTGTGTTAATAAACCACCCTCTGAGAACAAAATCCACTCCTGGAAAATGCCCAGTAAGATGTGCACTGCTTCCTACACTGGATACCTCTAATGCTAAAATTTCCTTTTCCTTTGGGAACAAGAAAAGCAGTGGTTCCACATGGCACTCACTTCCCTTCAAGGAGGCGCCATGCAATTCTGCATGGTATTTAATGTTCCCCAGATAGGTAGCTCAGTGACACCCAAATTACAATGATATTATCTCTAAGATAGTTTTCCAGCATACACAACCTGCTTGAATAGTACCAATACTGCTCAGAGGAGGAGACTAGAAGCAGATTATTTACATTTCCAACAGTTGCAGTTTTTGTGTAAATGCCTGATCATATCCTACCTTTACTTTGTCTTTCTTTTTCAGCTAAAAGCTTGAAGAATCTCACAGAATGACACAGGTAAAGGAGGAGTTCAAATGAGTTCAGAAACTGTGGCTGGCTAACAAAGTGAAAAACTATGTAAATATTCCACAACCAGCATTTGCACATATTTAAGGCTGTGCTAGGTAATACTACAATGTATGCAAAATTTATAGAGAATGTTAATAAAAAACAGATTAATTGTATTCTCTGCTAGAGTTCTTGTTGAAGAGTGGAGCTTTCCTGTCCAGCACCGTCCCTTCCCTAGAGAGTTTAAGCGAAACATTGGAGGGCTGAGCTGAGAGGAGTTGCCCTCCCCTCCCTGCTGAGCTGCACATGGAATGCCCCTCCTCTAGTCTTCTGGCAAATATCCATAGAGTTACACCACACCAAATCCTGCTCAAGGTGAGGCTAAGAGTAAACCCTCCATCTCTGTGCCATAGGCATGGGCATGGGCATGGACTGGGCTATTTTTTCCAGCACTCTCCACATGAGTTGGACTGGGAGCCAAGAAGAGCATAGAGGAATTCATGCTGGACATCCAAATGTGAGTTGTGGAAGTTGGGGATAAAATCAGCTGAAGAACAGGAGTAAATACACAAATTCAGCGTGTTTGTTAAACATTGTAATTTCTACTAAGTAAAGAAAAGTTTTATCAGCTATATCAGTGGGAAATGTCAGGACTGAGAAACAACACCAGAGAACTCTTAGTCACCCTAAGACTAAACTGACTTTCCTTAGAAAAATTATTTGTTAAACAAGAGTGCAGCTATATTACTACACATGGATCTGGTTTCCCAGAGCTGCCTTACGTCCCTTCCTTTCTTCAGATCTCAGATCATATCTTTCCATGGGACTTGGTACAATGGCTGCCTGGCCTGAAAACCTTATGAAAAAGTAACTGCAGCCTGTTAAAATGGATCTAGTTCTGTACTTCTTACTGGATCATACTAAGAGGCAGAGTAGAACATTTGCAGAGGGTCATTAGAATTAATGGAAACCCTGAAGTGTCCTAGACTTTTGCTGTGTATTTGTTACTTGTCCTCTTTGACTTTGTTTCACTCTACTACCACTCTCCAGCATCATGGGATGATTTGTCTTGATGTCCTTTCTGCTGTCCTCTCTCATCCTCATCCTCACAGACTGCACACTCTTCCCCATTCTCTTTCTAGTCTCCCCCTTTTGCTCTCTCCCTTGCTAGCATTTCAAATAACTTAGCATCTACTACCAGGGAAGGGCTGACAGTGCAATGCCTCACACCAGTTCCTTCCTGAGAACTACTGCTGCATTTCCTGCTGGGCTGTCCATCTTTGCATTCCCCCAGTGCTGCTGAGTCACAACAGTAATTACATTAGGGTTTGGGATTTGTTGGCTGCATCTATAGTACTAAATTGAACAACTCAGGGTATATGCTTAGCGTGTCTCCTGGCAAGGTGTTGACCCAGTCCAGCTGGGAGGGACAGACAGCTGCTAGGCACAACCCTGGGTTCAGTGGGGGACACAGGCCATTCCCAGCCATCAGTTCAGATGCAACTGGCAGCTTTTGGCAATTCGAGAGTTTAGCTGGGTGGACTTTGCTACACTGCATTAGCTGGTCTCAGGATCAGGGAATGGGTCCCAGCACCATTTAGGTCACTAATATAGTGCAGCTCTGATGATGCATTAAGTTTGTACATTAACACTGTGCATTATTCAGGTCTGGGGCAATCCTCAAAAAGAGAAGTTATAACACACGGGTGCACATTTCATAGAGGTTTTCCCCAAAGCAGTCACTCACTTCTTACCAATGAAGTCATGTTGCCTCCTGTAGGAAGAGTTTAAAAAGCTTTGCCCAGCAAGCCACCATTGAGCAGATACTGAAAACAGACACTGTATCCAAAGTGCTTTTAACAGTTGGGATAATGAGCATGATTAAAACATTAACATGTCAATTTCTAATATACCTCTATATTTTTAATGTCACATTCTGATTTTTCTCTGTCTTTTTTAATGGCAAAAATTCAGAGGAAACATAGTCACTGCCAAAAACATGAGTACCAATAACCATCAGGTTACCTCAGGGGCTGACAAATGACAACGTTATTACACATATGGTAAGTCCTACTGTAGAGATGCTGTCATGTGATCTTGTGTTGGGTTATTAATCACCGGTATTTTTGTCACTCTCAAAAGGAAGTGTAAGGTGATGGATTAGCTTATTTACCCCTTCCAAGAAAATATTTATTTTCAAGTTGATTTTTAGCTTTACTTTCTTTTAATCTACTGAAGGGTGCATCTGCTAGAAAATACTTGGGAAATGGGTGGCTAGTTTAGCATCTTGGTTTTGCTAATTATTTTTTTTTTTTTTATTCTTTGTTTCTAGGATCCTGGCCCCTGCAGTTTAACAGGCACTGTTGTATGCACAGGGTACCCATCACCACTTCTCCACATTGCTGTCTTCAAGGAGTCAAACATGGCTGGAGAAGCCAGTAGTACATTTACTTTGAAACTGTTACTGAGAAAACTTTAAAGGCACATTACAAATACAGCTATAATGTCCTCATGAGGCAGGAAGAAAAGTTTGAACATCTATATCCCATCTGGATTTTGCAGACTATAACTCATTCAAAGAAACAAAGCAGAGTCTTCTGCTAGTTGTAAAGTAAAATGAGTTAGTAACATGGAAAAGGAAACAGAGTAAAACCCCTCAGTGTGTGCTGTAGTGACTTTTTACAGTCAAAATGGCATCATAAAATGAGTAAATTAATTACTGATTTCATTAACACTTTCACCCTTGTTGGTTAAATCTGAACGCTTAAAAAGTACCTAGTTGGCTACCTAAACTTTGATGTTTAAAAGTTGATTAGTTAGGTAAAACCTGTCTCCTATAAGCCCATGTTGGCTGTGTTAATGAGAGTAATGAAGTTTCAGCTCTTGCTTGTGTCTTATATGAACTACTCTGTTATCTTGCACCTGGTTATCCAATTTAGATTTTTAATGTGGAAGCAGCATGAAGGTCTATCCCAATACATCAGAGTATCACCTGTGCATCAAGATTATTTTATAAAAATCATAGTGAATGAAGTAAAGTCATCTTGGGCCACTCCTTTGATAATCCTTGAATCCATCTGTGCTTCCAGCTGTAAGACCCACTGCTGAATAGCTTTTTTAATCACCCTTGCAACAGAAATTCACGTCAGTACATTATCTGGGTTTTTTACCAAAATAAGTCACTATTTAATAACAGAAGATGGTGAAAAGTGTTGCAATTACGGTTCTAAATTTGATGAGGGCCATTCTCAATTTGCTTCGATTATAAAGGAGAAAGTATGTTTTCAGCAGCTAGAGAAGCAGCTACCTTTTTTAATTTTAAATAATATTCACTTCCTCATCTTTGCACCAAATTATTTCAGGTTCCTTTTAATTTGTAAAACAAATAGCACTGTTAAAATATGTACTGTCCATATGTACTGTCAGTGCAGCAGTGCTCCAGGATCCTGTGGGAGCCAATTTTGAGAGAAAGAATTGAGCCAGTTGTGGGTCCCAGCACCCCAGACCCTGAGCCACCCACTGCTACTCACCAGGGCACTCTTCATCTTACAGCCCCCATGACAGCCTTGTCTTTCACAGAGAATGCTCTAACATTTTTTTCAGTATGACGTGCAAATCATCTGTTTTCACTCATCTTTACTGATCCATTGAAAATGTGGTTCCATCCCACTTTCCTTGATTGTACATACATGCATTTCATTCAGACCCTTAAACTCATCCAGAACCAATATTTTTTTCCTCTATTGATAACGTGAAATCTTTTCCGTGGAATTGAACACAATTGGGATGTGGAAGCACAAGGATCCATGAGTGCTTCTGGACTCTGTGTCAGCCTCTGGTGGGGGGTTTCTGTAACTCTACCATATTTATTTCCTGGAATGATTTCTGTGCAATGATTGGTAGGACCAGAAATAACCCTTTTTTAGGTATTTGTTTTGATGTCAAGTGAAATTTACCTCTCCTCAAGTCCATTTCTTTCTGGTCCATTTCAGAAATTGGATGTCCTGGCAGATGTTATGACCCCACCATCCACTTCCTACAGCCATCTCCCTCCTCTCTGCTGAACTTGCTAGTCATTTTGGTAGCCTCAATTTTACTTCTCAGCGCTGTCATTGGTGCCTCTATTTAAACTGAGAAAGGATTCAGAAATGCTACCTGATCACTGTAGAGCAGGATAAGACCAAACTGCCAAGTTCAAATCCCAGTTTCATCAGAAAGTGGCTTGCTAAGAGTTGTGAAGTACTCAGAACCTTAAAGTAAGCCACAGCAGAGCACAACAATTTAGTTCAGATGCAACTGGTGCGATCTTCTTTTGGCTTTCTGTAAGGAAATGGTCATTTCTGAAGCAGAGAAAGCCTGTTTCCCCTTCAGTAGTCCATAATTTTGCCATGTTTTTGCAATGTGAAATATGAAGTATAGTGGGAGTGGTGAACATAATGAGGCAAAAAAAGTAACTCCTTTGTGCCTGAAGGTCTCAGCTGGAGTTTTGTGTCCATGCTGCTGAACCACATTTCAAGAGGGATGTGGACCAGCTGGAATCAGTCCAGGAATAGCAATAAGAGAGCTTAAAAACATAACCTACGAAGGAAGGCTGAAAGAACTGGGGTTGTTTAGAATAAAGACAGGACTAAGAGGAGATGCAATAACACAAATACAGTTATGTAAGTGGTTGCTGCAAAGAGGGAGGAAGTAAACTCTTCTCTATATTGATTGTGGACTGTAAAGGAACAATGGGCTACAGTGGAGAACTGCAGATGCATAAAACCTTGCCTTTCTGGTGGAGCTGTGGGCTGAATTTATGGGAGACTACCTGATCAGTGGGTAAAGGAGGAAATCCACGGCTTGGATTGTCCCTCACCAGTACAGTCCACACCTGTAAAAGTAACATGTTTGACCTGGAGCAGAGAAGGAGCCTGAGGCTGGAAGGAATGATGACAATCAGGCCAGCTGTGGTGAGAAACAAAATGTTTGTTTGGACAATTTGCATCTGTTGCTTTTTTTAACCGGATAAGAGAGTACACTATGTAATATACACACACCAGCCTCACTTACCGACAGAGACTTAAAATATTTATACCACAGACAAACAATGCCAAGGAACTCCCCTACAAATGCAGTGATTTAATAAACACAGTACTGTAATGTAGCATTTATCTTTTTATATATAATCAGCTGTTGCTTTTACTTGGGTAGAAATAATCTCAAACTGAGCCAAGGTAAGATGGGAAGGTTGGAAGGTTCCCATATCCCCAGTCCCAGACATACACACCTTTTTGGCTTTTGCGAGAACATATGCAATTTAAGACTGTGTGAACAACAGAGATTCCTGCTGTGGCCCACGAAGGACTGTACATTTCACAGACCTCTTCAGGTCTCCCCTAGCAGACAGCTCCTCTCCTCTGCTTCCAGCAATCTGATGGAATAAATATCTTCCATAACACCACTGAATAAACATGTATATATATATCTAGGCAAAAGATGTGCATTGATTCCCAAGCAAAGGTCAGCAAGACATCTTGTTGAAAGCATAGGTTACCTCTACATGAAAATCTTTATTCTGGACAACATGTACCAGGCCCTCAGACAAACCCAACCCAGTTGGGTTCACAATTCACTGCCATGTTCTATACAACATTAAAAAAAAAGGTGTTACGCTGTGATTTTATCAACAGTTAGTTCCTAATCCCATGCTAAAATGATGTATCTTTTTTCTGTAGCAATAGTTCTGTGGCGTTCCACCTTCACGGAAAATAGGGAATTGCCTCAAAGAGCATTTAATCAAGAAACCACAGTTTAAATTAAGCTTTGCTTCTGAAGAAAGAACTTCACAAATTGCTCCAAGGTCAGAGTAGGAGTTGGCCCATACTGTGCAGACTTGTGAAAACACAATGCCAACAGGCCCTGAGAGTGGTAAGAACAGTGTTTGTGCAGTCTGAATATGCAAATGGATGTAAACTTACAAACGCTACACATATGGAAAACTTTCTTCCTGGGCAATGCGACGCCAAAGCTATGGTCATTAACAGATATTGTTCCATGTGACTTTATCTCAGCTCACAGTCACCACAGGGATGCCTCACTACCAGGTTCCTGTCACCACTATACCCACCCCAGCTGAGCCCTGTATTAATATACTCAAATTAGACTGGCCTGCATGGTCCTTAGCTCTTTACAAGACAGGGTTGGGTTTTTCTTTTTCCTTCTTATTGAACATTCATCCAGACAGCAACTTTTTTCATGTCAAAGCAAGGATATAGTTGCCTAAATGGACATGACCGGGAAAGGCATCTGCTAAATAAGGCTGAATGCTTCATAAGCATAGGCGCCAGTGTAATCTCATCCCAAATTAACTTAATTGAAAGTAGAATAGCATCCTCTGAAGAGTAGTTTACTTGCTCTTACCTGATCTGTTGGGAAAGTACCTGGCAGTTGTGTCTCCTAGTGTTGGGACAATGAGATATCTGGAGTTAAGGAAGGGATATTTTGGACTGTACATGGGTTATCTGAATTTACAAACCACTCAGGAATAAGTGAGCTTCTTCAGGAGACCACTAACAAGTGCTGTCATGCTTCTCAGACAAGTAGTCTTTCCACCAGTCTCTGGCGAGTTCCCATAACAGTGTCTATATGTCGCCCGGGTCTGGAAGACATATAACCTTGAGGCATGAAATATGTCCTAAATAACACCTTTGGAGAAGTGTTGGGATGGCTTATCTAGGCTGTGCTGACAGTGTGGGACTAATGTGCTTTTCAGCGCACAGCACAGGAGTGGTCTCTCACGTGTCAGGCAGGAGGGACTGTAGACCTAGATTTCCTTCCAGACTAGATGAGGATGTGCAGGGTTAAGGATGAGAGAATGCTGCACACAGTACCCTGGGAGGACTGCAGAGAAGCCTGCACCCTCTCTAGACACAGGTCTCCTACTTCTCAGGACGTATTCACAATGCTCCTTGGTGAGGCTGCTGGCAGTAATGTGAAAGTGTTATCAGGGAGCTTGAGGAAAACAGTAGTGTGTCAAAACTACAGCGTCAAGCCTTCTACAAAGCCCAGACGTTGTTCAGCAAAGGAAGAGGTACATGATGGCCTGTTGAAGGATATTTTCTTCTTTCCCAGTATCCTAGATACCTGCAAAAATCCCTCCTGACTCCTGGGTCTTGCTCAAAGGGACCTTGGAACATCCCATATTGCAATAGGGAAGACAGCAAGGAATCCCTTTCTGTACTAGGTCTAAGCCCAGAGCTGGACATGTTACTCAAGGTAAAGCAAAGGCCACGGAACCGGAGGCAACTCATTCTGTCTCACCAGAGAGATGGCTGAGGACCACCTCCATAACCATCATCCTTGGTCACAGGCAGGACAGAGGGAGCCTGTAGGGCAACCCTTGGGCATGTCCTTGCTGGAACAAGGCATTTAACTCCTACTGGCAGCTATCAGTAAATATCTCATTCCTCAGTTGCCCTAACAGGCAATTGCCCGACAAGCACTGAGGTACTCATGCCATGCGGACAGACGTGTGGTGAGAAGAGGCACAGCCACTGCTTAATGCAGCAGTGACTCCATAGAAGGGTTGACTTTGAGGCCAGGACACTGTGCAGGAGCTCTCAGGTGCTGGGTTGTTCCTGAAGACTAATGAATTAATCATCTTCTCTTCTGCTTTGTGCCTACATGCATTAAAGTGATAGTGCTGCAGTGGGGTTGTAGCTCTTTAAACTCATGTTGTGATCACAGGTGTCAAAGATACTTAGAATGGAGAAGACAGCACTATCAAGGAACTGCAGGATGGAAGGCAAGGATGTGGAGGCAGTCAGGAGTGCAGCAGGAGAAGTAACAGCTGTCGAAAAGCTTGGTGCCCCCAAGGCACATTCACACAGTGGCAGAGCACAGGCTGGCAATTACCTCCTGACAAACCTTCATCTGCTGTTTGGTGTTTTTACTAGAAGTCCATTGTCATGTCTCAGCAAATCATGGGCTGTGCCTCATCAAGGCAAAAATGTGTTTCTTCCTCCTTTCTTATTTTGATGTATTTCACTTCCATATAATGTCCAGAGGGATCATTTAGCCTGTTCAAATGCCTTATTGAGGAAAGACTGCATTGTTCTTCCAGCCTTTGCACAGCATCGGAATGTGCCTCTTCCTGAGCGCCCCTGCACATGGTCAGCCCGTGATAAAGCTGAGGCTGCTTTTCTCTCATTGTTTCTCCTTGCCTTTGCCTTTCTCTTCCTAGCTTCATTTGTCCGAATACTAATTTGTGTTTATAACAAGAAACGGTTCCTACACCTCCCCTTTGTCGCTTAATTGAAGGGAAACTGAGCAACAGGTGGATCTCAGGAAATATCATTAGTCTCTTTCGATTGTTTTTGGCACTTCTTTGAAAGAAAAGTTCAGCTCAATGCGACTGGTTATTTGGTGTTTCCAGGCTAATTGCTGTGGGACGCAAATGAGGAGCATATTCAAGAATGTCTAATTTAAAGAAGGTGAGCTGCTCATCCAGCTTGGGATTATTTACAGGCTTAGAGTTGGACAAGTAGTTAAGGACTTTGATGAAGCTGTGTCTTATAACCAAACTCATAAAGGAAAATAAATCCCTTGAGTATTACATAGCACAGAAGTACCATTCGTGCACAGAGACATAGACAGCCACGAATCAGAATGTTCATGTTTATGTAAGGGTTTACTTTTAACCTAGTCTTTTGTTCACAGAGAATAGAAAGAGTGTATAAGGACAAAAGTGTTGTTGTATGTTTGATTGTGAGAGGTGCTTGTCAGTGGAGCCTGGAACTGGAAAAGAAAAGCTAACCAGGGAGACTCCTACCTCAGCTCCTAGACTTGCAGATCTGAAAAGTCACAGACAAGGGGGAAGGATGCTAAAGGAAACAAGCATCGTGATCCTTCAACGTGTGGTTTTATCCCAGCAATTCTCAGTAGGACAAAGGAGGCAAAAGCTCACAATGTGCTCCTTCTATCACTTTGTAGACAAAGCTCCGATTTCTGCTATTTTTAAAACAGAACCCTGGGGGAATATTTCACCATTGAAAATCAGCCAAATGCGTTAATGAAGTGCTCCACCTGTTACAAGAATGCAGGCGAGGGTCTGGATGATGGCAGCTCTCACTTGATGGTCAGCAATCAGGACATTCCTTACATGTGATATATGGTGATTTTTGACCAGCTGAAAATCTTGCCATCTGCTTTGTGGTTTGAGGCTTGAGCAACTACACAAGTTAGAGGAAAAGAAGAGAGGTGATAGCATCTTCTTTAATTTCAAGGGTAGGATGATAGGTACACAGAATCTAAGAATGAAAGTACTAACTTAAATTTTACTGGCTTAATGATACTGAGCTCTCACCATTGCCTGAAATGTAGCTGTTTCTTGTTTCTTTCTGCTGAGAAACTGGGAAGTTCAGGATAGGAATCTTCTGACATGCAACGTGTCATGGGTTGTTTGGAGTAGGAGTAATCAGAGGGTGTTGACAGCAGCAAGGCAAGAAGTGGTACAGCAAAACACACACACTCAACTACAAAAGCCAAGAAAGCCAAGGACAGTGAAAACATGATTAAACAACCATTTCTTCACTTGACGTGGATACAGGGGTGCAAGTAGAAAAGTCTTGGCTTTTTAGCAATGATTTTATGGGTTTACAACTGTAAATACCCCCTTTTTTAAAGGATGTATTTAGGAAGCAAAACAGTTCCTTTTCGTGAATGATCTATTTTACAGGGCTTAAAAATATGTCAAGGTTTGCTGCAGTAAATCCTCCTCATGTTGTAACTGAGTAATGTAAGCAACTTGGGTTGCCTTTTAAACAATTCCCAGTGTGTGGCATGGCCAGTGCAGTTTGAAATGCCTCTGTCTATCTAAACAGAAACAGATGTTCGAGCAGCAGAGCTATGCAGAAGTCATTCTTCAAACAGTAGATTAAAACATCTGTCAGGACCATTGGATGGGACTAGACAGGCAGCAGCAGTATCAGCTGAGACTGCCAGTCACTTCTACCTTACCCTGGAGGTGGAAGGGAAAGGATGGGGAAATTCCGTCCGGGCTTTGCATGTGACATCCTCTTACTTTGCCGTGTTTGTCCAGCCATTCAGAAGATTACAGACCCTTCTGTGCAGAACACTCACAACCTCTCTCAGTATTGCCTCCTGTAACAGAGGCCTTCTAGGTTTTCACTTTTCCTGCTAATGCCTTTTTCTGCCATTGTTGGCAGTCTGTATGAAAGCTGTGAAGTGTTGGTGACATGCCAAGTTGCAGCATTTTACGGTTATTTCCGTTTGTCCTTCATGCTTCAGCATTTGACCAGTTTAGTGTCATTGCAAGCAAATTTTTTGGGCCTTATTGGGTTAAATAGATGACAGCCAACTAATCTCCTGCAACTTGCCTGCAGGAGCTGTGCCACAGGCAGGGTATTTATTTCCAGCTGAGCAAGAGGCTAAACCAAACCGTTGGATTAACACCTCTTTTACACTCACCCCCACTCCAAAATCAGAGCCAAGAAACTAATACAGAGGCAAGAAATTGTTCCAATGTTTCTGGTGAATCAAGTCAAAGCTATGAATCCAAACTGCCCCTGAAGGATACCATTTTTCCAGTCTGGATCTGAAATCTTAATCTTGAATCCAACCTCTGTTTCCAGCCCAGATTTATTCTTACTTCTTGTTTTAGCATCTAGCAGAAAAAGAATGGACAACCTTACCCTCCAGGCTGCTCATTTTGAGGTGGAGCTGCTATGTCTGCGCTCCCAGGACCTTCCTCTTTTAAGCAAGCTGTGCATGCCCAAATCAAGTTTGGGGCCAGGTCTGCCACCCTGGCTCGTTGGGTGTTCCCCAGGAAGATCCTTGCCACCAAGACATGCCAGTGTCCCCTGTGGAACTCTTCATTCCCCGCAGGCAAATTGCTCTCCCATCTCATTTGTCCCCAGCACCCATTAATTGCAGGCTGTAGTGACAGCAGATTACCTCAGGACAGCCTGGCAGATGTGCTCTTGCTGAATAAATAAATTCATTTATACGGCTGTAATGACTGTTGCTTCTGTGCTCTCATCATGAAAACTCCAGCCTATCTACAGCAGTTTATAAACAAAGCTGCTTTGCCTTTATGGAAAAGCAATTTGTGTCTGAGGAGCCTCAGCAGTGACTCGTGCCAAAGAGAGCTGAGGCCATTTCTTGGGGAACAGGTGTCCACATCATTAAAGCCACCACCCCCCTTGGCATTAATTGCCATCCCTGTCGGCGCACTGAAAAAAGAAATTGGGGTTTGTCTGGATTGCGAAGACCAGCTTCCCCACTCCCTCCTTCAAGGTAGTTTCTCTGCCTCCGGCATTGCTGAGGCAGGGGGAAAGCTCAAGTGGTATGTGGTGGATGGACCTCATTCTCTGGTGGTGGGGGCAGGGAGCGCTGGGAAACTGGCACAGAGTGGTGAAACAAAAGTAGGGGGAGAGAAGGAAACTGTTTATTAGAGAGAGTAGTTCATTAACTTCCCCCTTCCCCTCTTTATTTATTTTAACTGTCTCCTTCGTCTCTTCTCCTGTGTTTCTTCCCTTGCTTCCTCTCACATTACATTATTATTGCAAAAAGTAAAAAAAGCTTCACCTTGTATTTTCTTAGCCTACTTGCAGCATTAGGGCAATAAACTACAACTAAAAAACACAGCATGCCCCAAAACACAACAAAGCACAGGCATGCACCCTGCAGAAATAGAGGGCTACTGAGCAAAGCTCTTGGTTAGGTGGGATTCTCTTTCATCCATCTGAATGGTTGAAAGTGACCCCATCTGTCCCACCTATCCCCTCACCTGGGTAGTTTTCACTACTCCTACGACCCAAATATCCATGTGAGACATGAGCACAGAAACAAATGGGAAACTTGAAATGAATGGCACATCTTCCCTGCAGACAGCTGCGGTGGTTAGCACCACACACGTGGTGCCCCGGGAAGAAGAGTCACGCCGCCGAGCCGCCGTGTGGTTGCAGTGACTTCACCCCACTAATTATGGCAAGGTAGAAACATGCTGGCAGCATTTAGGGGTTTAGGTTATAGCCACACTACAAAGTAAACAGGCTGTGAGTGATGTTTTAGTTTATTAGTAAAGACAGGATGACTCTCTTAGATAAATGCACTGGTAGTCTTGAGTTGGGAGATTTTTTGGCACGAATAGGAACTGGGTTAAAGTAAGCCAGGGTTCATCCTGAAACACGGATCTCCAAGAGGAGGCATTGCTCTCTGAGTGAGATTATTCTCAAATTCCCATTAAGCTGGAAAAACTAATGTTTTCACAAGCAATTAGAATGTTACTGCTCCAACAAGCTCAGCCATGAAAATGAGGCCTGGGGAATGTGACTCTGAAGACCTGTGAAGACAGGAGAAGTAAAGAAACCTTTCCAGGGCTGGAGCCAGGACAGCCATTCTCAGCAGCTGCTGGCCATCCATCTGCCTTACAATGCCCATGTCCCCACAGCCCCTGTGGGTCATTAACAGAGCAGTGCTGTTTGTCAGCCTGCCTCAGTGTGGTGGCTGCCCAGTGGAGGATGCCCGTCCAGTTCTGCCCACACACACTGGTGTGAGGCAGGGGCTCTCTGCCTTCTCCCTGCCCTCACCTGCAGGACATGGCTGGCACCTGCCAGGCCTGCAGTGGGCATTTGTGCAGCCACCTAAAGCATCAGGGATAACTGCCTCCCTCTCTCTGTGGATCCTCTTCAGGACTGTGCCGCAGTGACAGGGCAAACACTACTACAGGCTTGCAAGCAAACCCAACAGCACCAGCATGCACCCATCCAGGACGAGTTTGCACCAAGCCCCCTTGCCAGCTCTTTGAGATTGCTAAGGGAGACAGGGAAAAAGCATAAGAGACTGAAATGTTTTTTAGAGGCAAACCCAGCAAGCAATATTTTGCCTTCCATTGACTACTGGTTTTACTCTCTGCAGAGTTAATTACAAATCAGTTTAATTGTTCTCTTGCTTGATAACTTTCTAATCTCTCAGAGACTTGCTGCACAGCAGGCTGTAAGGTTATATTTTATCACTTCTTTTTCCATTAACCCCACTATGTTAGTTTGTGGTCTGCTTCCTCCCTCTCTCCACAGAACATTAACAATTAAATTGATGAAAACCAACTTCGGCAATGGTTCTGTTGAGAACCTTCCCTCTGCTCCCCATCAGCCACAATGGCTGCCACACTATTGGGCCATGAGCGGCAACTTTTCTGCCCCCCACACCTTCCATCCCCATTACACCACCAAACAAGGCAGAAAATTTGTGCAGTGATGCATGAGTGTGCAGGGAAGTGAAGGAGAGGAACAAAAAATCCCTCCAAGGAATGTGCCTTAAAAAAAAAAAAAAACAAAACAAAACGAATTAAAACCAAAATGCCTGGCAACCTGCAAGACAATTATAAAAACACTCCAAGTCTGCCAAGAATTCAATCTTGGATAGCTTCCTACAGCCACCTCTGACCTGCATTTCCCCATCACCTCCCTTTTTCTAATCAAACCATTTGGTGTAGTATTAACAATAGCTACCTTTTTTGCTGCTGTTACAGCTCTGGATACTGGATGTAATACAGAAGTGGGAGGGAAAGTGCTTTGATCATTCCCTTCTTCCTGGGTTGTGCTTGGATTGCAACATGCAACAGCATGCAGGTCACACTTGCAGGATATAGAGGACCTGGAAGTCCTGCAAACATTCCCAAGTAGAGTTCATTCTACTTTTGACATTCTATTGGCTGGATGTTAGAAAGGCTAATGTTTCTTTACAAAAACAAATAATGCAGAGTTCTCCCACAACGTCCTCGACCAAGGACTGAATTATTGCTCATTGTTCTGGACCATCCCAGTAGCTCATGACTGTGCTCCATGCTTAAATTTGAATGTAGTTGCATACACTGAATTTAATTTTCAAGTCTACTGAAAATCCTTCCCTCAAAATTTAATCCACAATGTTTCTTCCTTGGAAGATCTAGTTGGTTTATAGGTCTGTGTCATGAGGAGGAAGAAGTTAGGTACACTAAAAGTACGATGTTTCAAAAATGGTTTGTTTCAGTTTTTGGAAAAGAATTATTTTCTGGCTTACGGTTTTACCTCTGATATGATATGCCCTATATTCCCTAGATCTGGGATTTTTTTCTTTGTCTTACTCAGTATATTTTCAGTAAGACAAAGCAGGCAGGGACATCCTAGAGTTAGGAGTCTATCACAAAAATATTTATGAACTTATGGTTTATATATGTAATTTAACCATTGTCTGATGTAAATCTCAGAAGAAATCTTGACATTGCAGTGAGCTTTGGATTACACCCTCAACAGAGGACAAGGAGAGTCTATTTCACCCCCACCAAGGCATTTCCAAGCAAGAGTAACATTCAGAAACTCCCTGACCAAATGACCTCGCTATGTGCAGGAGACCCAACCACAACGAGCCTTAACCAGGTTAGCTGTACTGTTACAGAAAGTGGAATGCTGTATGTCACCTAACTCAAGCTGTTCTGTCAGATGAGATCAACAGCTCTATTTATTAGCATCTGATAACGTTAGTTAACACCAGACATGTATTTGTTTGTCTTTCACCCTAAATATGTGTTCAGTCACAGAATGAGACTGCTGAGAGCTGCAGACACGGGGTGGGAAGGCATACCTTGCTATATGGCATGTAGAAGGTAAGTGTGGGCAGAGCACAGCAGAGAAGCATAAATCCCTTGTCCACAAGGTCCCTGTTTGGGCCATAAAATCACTTAATGACACATTGGTATCAGGAAACATTTGTGTGACAGAAGCTATGTGTCCAGTGCAGAAATTAATGTCAAAACTTTTCACCCTGGAGAGTTCTCTAAAATTTCTTACTGAATGATCATAAGAAACCCTTCAGATTGCCTTTTCTGTGAGTCTGAAAATATTTTGCTGATTGGCAATTGCATACGTATGTAGGCTGTGGTAGCTTGCCAATGCGTTTTTCTTTGAAAGCTAACATGTTATTTTAATCCACGCTTTTCAGTCAAGTAAGTAATTTAAATGGGCACTTGACCTTAGGACATGCCAGATCAGAACTGTCAATGCTTTCGGGAAGTCTGGAACCAGATCCTAACCTCATAAGTCATCACGATAATTGTAAAGGATAAAAAACAGACCGCTGACTTAATCATTGAAATTTGTAACGATGTTTGGATCTGAACTCTCACTGAGATTTTTCAACAGTGTCAGATGGTTTATTTTTCAGAGCTGCATTTCTCAGCATTTCTGAAAATCAGGCTTGAAATCAGACACTGATTTAACACACAGACACAACTCACCCCAAACCACTAGTAATTTTTGAAAATCTAAATCTCTACTTCATTCGCAAAGCATCAAGGAAGAAACATTTGCCAACCTCCTTAGAAACAGAACGCTTCATAATAGCAAAAATTGTTTTCTTAAATGTTAACTTTATTTTGTAGGGTGATACTTTTAATTTTTCTAGTATTTCAAGCTTTTGGAGAAAATGCATATGTGGCTAGTAAATCATGAAGTCCTTCAAAATCTGTGGAAAGTGCTGGATTAATGTGAAAATCTTTTCTTCCATTAAAACATAATGCACTAATATTGAAACATATCAGCTTGCACTTCACTTTGTATCATGTCAAGTAGATGTGTACATTATATCCTAGACAACATCTGTGTTTTCCCACCTGAGGGAGAGTCTCCTGGTCTCAGTGCATCACCAAGCCCATTCAGTGACTGTTTCCTGGTTGAGATTTGGGCACTAGCTGCCCTCCTCTGTTAGGTTTTGTTTGCCACTGCGTCCCCTGCAGAGCTGGAGGTGGCCAAGACACCAGGACACATTGTGCTGCATGTTGAACAGTAGATCTGAATGGGACAATACAGAGTAATTCAATGTTCATTGTAAATGATTTGTATGCCTAATCAGTCTGATAGAATTGTATTTCATGAATTTCTTAAAAAAGTTGTTTGGGGGATTTTTTTGACATACTGCATTTTTGATTGGTCTCTGGTGACAGCTTCAGTGACTATGAAGATGAAAACATCAATTTGAAGTTCTTGTTACTGTACCACACCAGTCCATACCATATGCCAATATCAACCTGGTTATTGGAAGATTTACTTCTGGGAATAACAGCATGAGCCATTTTCTACCTCTCTGAACTCAGCATCACTTCACCTTGTAAACCACAATCTTTTAGAAAAAATGCAGCAAGAAATGTCCAAAGTGATCTTTACATAGCAGTTGCCACTCATGCACGAGGAAAATGTAACTCATTTATCTGCTAAAAGCCAGGTTGCTTTACTTTATGTTTAAAACTGTAATTTCCACCCTAGCTAAGGGACTGGTCTTGATAACTCTGCTCTAACTGTAAAGGATTGCATTATTCTTAGAATAATCTTATTACTATTAAAAGAATGTCAGTGTCTGAAAAATCAAAACCCAGGGGAACTTCAGCAATGAAGGACATGGAACTGAGGTGAAGAATGCTTGGAAAGGGAAGGTGAGGAAGTAGACAGTTGCAGGTACCTGGGAAGCTGACCACCAACAACACTTTTTTCATCCAGTTTGGACTAAGTGACAGCTATGGTTGTTCTGCATTCCAGAGGAGTATATTAATTGTCTGCATGTGGCAGCACGTAGCTGAACCTGATGTTCAACATCTTGAAGTTTCAGCTGTTAAAATTTTCTGCACATATGCCAACACATGATTAAATGACAGAGATTTCAGCATGGCCTTAGCAGCCATGGCAGCCACCTTCAACCCCAGGAAGAATACTTAAGGGAAAGAATCTGAAAAAAATGTCTCTGAAAATGTACCTTCATGGGATTGTTTTCTGATAAAACATAATTTGGGCTGACTGGCCAATGCAAATGCCAACAAGTAAATGTTCCTCATGGTGAATATCGAGTCAAGAGAATTTTTGTACTCTCAACTGGTTTTCTTTTTTTTTTTCTGTCCACGTCTATTAAAAAATAATGGTATCAGTCTAGAATAAATCCATGAATTCTACTGAGCTACACTGATTAAAATTTAAGTAGCAGAATTGCCAAAGTGCTGACCACTGTAGCACTGAGACATGGCTCCCTCAGCTGCCAGAAACAAACTCTTCATTCACACCAGCAGTGACCTTTCCTTTCCATGAAATGAAAAGTCACTGTTGGTGTAAACAAGCCATTTCTGTGCCTTCCATGTGTATGGGGGGCAGAGTCAGCCACGGCTCCCTCCTTCACTACATATCTCATGGCAAGACCTGTGTTAAAGCTGTTCTTCGCATCCCTACTTGGCCAGTTGCAGGACGTTTAACTCCACTCCCACAGCTTCAGTGTGCTATGTCC
Organism: Corapipo altera; assembly: GCF_003945725.1. Lineage (NCBI taxonomy): Eukaryota > Metazoa > Chordata > Aves > Passeriformes > Pipridae > Corapipo > Corapipo altera. The sequence continues at coordinate 35,955,008 of NW_020884874.1, forward strand.
TGGTGTGTCCCTCCAGAGGCATCTCTGTTTAAGTGGCTGCTGAAATGATCCCTGCCTACATTTTTTAGCCTACAGGCAATTTTGAAGGTGGCAACTTTACATTAACGACAGAGGAGGACATGCTCAATTCGTACCTCTTTATTTTCCTCAGTTGTGACTGTGGAGGGAGAGAAGGAGAGAGAGAAGGGTTGTCTTACCCTGTCATTTGTCATGTTAAGTTTTACTTGTCTTTGAGGATTATGAACTGAGGCTTGCCTCCTCTCTTTTTGGTTCACATGTTGCTGCTTTTACACAGGTCAGGTTGTGAGTTCATTCCTTTGTAAGTACTCTGTGACGCACAAAAGCCAAAAGGGGAAAGAAAAAATCCCCACCCACCCTGAGACAGTCTCTTGAACTTTGTTTTCCAATTACCTAACAAATTGCTGACTAAGGACAGGATAGGGCGGTGGAAATACAAGACCTAAAGACACTGTACATTCCTCATCTGTAATGACCAGAAAAAGTGGGTGTTTGTTGGTGGTTTTAGCCAATTTGCAATTTATCTTGGTTTTAGCCCAAGCAGGCTTGAAACCAAGACAAACATTCTTTGATGTAATCTAATTGTGACTAAGACCGTTTGCATAAAGGTTTCACAGCTAGGATAGGAAGAGGAAAAAGACCTTGAAAGCATTCCAGTGGAAAAATCATGTGCACCAAGCTTCTGGCTGCACCAATGGTGCCCAACAGCCCATTGTTTTAGTTGCGGCTTAAACTAATACCTGACAGCAAATGAATTAAAGCCCTGCTGAAGTCATGTATTCATTTATTCTTGTTTTTCTTCCAATCATGTTTGCACAGTGATAGCTTCAGGTGAAGAATTAATAGGGAAAATGCCCTTCCCCTGTTTCTATTCCCACTCCCTTCCAAAAATATATTTAATAATTTAACTTACACTGTCCCGGAATACATTAGCCAGACCAGGCTAGCCTCACAAATTAATGAAATTTCACACTGTTGATGAGGCTGAAAAGAGTCTGGGGAGGAATGCAAGGTTGCACAATACCTGTACAAGCAATGCCTAATTTTTCTCAATTACACAGAGTGGGTCTCACTCTTCTGAGGCTATCCCAAAAGCAAGATCAATGATCCCAACTAGATTTATCAGCAAGATGTGCATTTTAAAGATAGTGGAGGTTCCTCTTCATCTTGTCCTTGTCAAAGCCTTCAGCTGCCCAGTGTGTGGAGAGACCAAGGCCTAAGGTCGGTGAGGAAAAGCAAACCTAGGAGACATTCTGCTCTGGACAACACTAAAGACACAGAAAATACACAGGAGGTGGAAACAGAGTCAGACTGCTTGGAATTAATATAGAGAGGTTGTCAGAGTACATAGAAATGTTCTTTCTCACGTCACGTTAATGCCAACAGTCCTTGGCTATTTACCAATGATTCTTGTCTGTTACTACCAACAGTCCCTGGTTGGCTCCACAGTCATCGGACCTGTTCAGCCTCAAGAAGAGGCAACTGAAAGGGGACCTCATTAATGCAGATAAATATCTGAAGGTAGGGTGTCAAGAGGATCGAGCCAGACTCTCCTGGGTAGTCCTAACCAATAGGACAAGAGGCAATGGACAGAAACTGATGAACAGAAAGTTCCACCTGAACATGAGGAAGAACTTTCTTCACTGTGTGGGTGACTGCTTACTGGAACAGGTTGCCCAGAGAGGTTGTGGAGTCTCACCCACTGGAGATATCCAAGAACCATCTGGATGTAATCTTGTGCAATGTGCTCTCAGATGAGCAGGGAGGTTGGACCACTGTGCTGCTTTCCAACCTTACCCGTTCTGTGATTCAGTGAAAGGCATGTATGCACCAATGTGATTCATAACCTACTTCTATAGATGTCCAGTGTACGAGGCAGGAATGTCATATTTAATTCTGATTCTCCTTTCCCATTAAATCTGTCATCTCTAAATCATACCAGCATAACTCTAAAAAAAGTCAGAGCAAAGTGTCAGCGTGACACTTTTTTTGTGTCACAGGACTGAGAACATGGTAGTGACATTCTGCTTGTCATTGTAACACATTTGCTGCTAGCAAACCATTATAGTTTATTTCCCAGTCTTTAAACACAAAGATCTTTAAATTTCCCCTAGAGACTGTGGCTAGGATGGTTCAACAAGTGATTTCTGTTCTAGGTACTGTAATTCAGCTTTCCAATTAGCCTGAAATTTTACTTGCCCAGGCATAAAATATTCTCTTCTAAGTTTTATATGTAATGATAATAAAAAAATCCAGTAATACTTTACACTCTTGCCAAAATACCCTTTCCTCCAGGCCTGTGTTTGAGTCATAGTTCGCAAGACATCAGTTGTAATTTCCCTAAGAAAGAATCTATATCTACCTATGACTGCTATATGCTTGAAAAATTAAAGACCTGAAAAGTCAAAGACCTGAAAAATCAAAGTATTAAGAGTCTAAAACTCATTCACACTATTTAGAAGTGTGCCATTCTGAAATGAACAGGTGATATTCTGTCTACAGGATAGAAATGTATCCTAACTAGGCTGCTAAAGTTTACATTTCAATCTAGACCAAGAGATTTGAGCCTCGGATAGTGCCTTCTTTTTTTCTGATATCTTTCATATCCTTAGTAATAACCTGGTTTTGATTTCATTTGGGAATTCATTCCCCTTACCTTCTTCATGGAGACCTAAAGATAGATAAATTATTTCCCAGGTCGTGGCTTGTTAACCAGCTGGCAACTCAAGGAAGGTGTGTAACAGGATATTGAGATCTCCTCCTTCTCAGTTCTTAAGTCATTGTGAAATAAACCCATAATAGGCTGAGTGATTAGTCCAGGAGAATTTCTCTGGGAACCAGTAGATGGATAATATATACACAATGTCCTCTAGGTCAACTGAAGTGATGACTGAGAGACACTATCTTAACAGCACTGAACATTACAATCCCCCAAAAATACAATACTAATTAAATTCAAGAGATTTTCTGTGTGTTAGTGTTCTTGTAACTTTCTCAGCAAATTCTGAAAAGCTGCTAGTTTTTGAAATAATGCCTTTATAGATTAATGCTGCTCATTAATAAGAGCTGTTAAAATCAAACAACCACTGGGTCTAAATGCTTCTTTGGGGCTGAAAGCTTTCTGTACAGAAAGTTGTTGTTGGAAAACAAGGGACTGGTGTGTTACTGTAAAGGATAGGTTGTAAAAGGGATGCTTAAAAGGGGCCCAATACGGTTTGGATTGCAGCCAAGGTCTTGCATAACAGGATGCATCATAAAAGAAAGGCTTAGAGGGGTATGGTTAAAAGACAGACGTTCCTTTTGAGCAGAGATGTGCCAATGGGAGGATCACTGACAAATCTTTGTTCACCATTATGTGCGTATATAATTAAAAAATGTTGGTGTTTGCAGCCGTTCCCAGATCATGTTGACTGGTTTAGAGAATCACAGTTTAAAAAAAAAATTTAAAAAATAGACCAAGATGCAATAGATGCAGTTCAGCTAGGGGTACTTTTTTGTGGGTAAACTAGTCAGATTTTAAAGACCCTCAAGGAGAAGAAGTAGGAATGACCTCAAGGTTTGTGATCAGGTGTGCAGCATTCACAGCTAGACATGGTTGCAAATCTGAGTCAACTGTCTCACAAAGGCACATGGCAGCATGATACCCAACCTTGGGTAGTCACACAGGAGTTCAAGGTCAGCCATGTGCCACTCACAGACAAGCCAAGAAGCTGCTAGGTTGGTAACAGAGGCTTCATTGAAAACCAGAGAACATTATCTTTGTAATGACAACAAAGGGGAACTTTAAACTCCAACCTAATTGCCAGGCAAGTATTTTCTTTTTCCTGCAAATTTAGAATGCACTAGGAGTATTTTAAAGCAAGCTCTATCAAAACATCATTTAGGACTCCTTTTTGTTTCTAAAGGCAATGCTTGGTGTTGTTCTCCAGAAACCATTCTAAGCAAGTGTGACATCAGTTCTAGTACCAGGTCTCAGGGATGTGTCTATCTCTTTCTGATTTCTTCGCACTTACCATTGTAATACTTTGAATCTACTCTTGGTTTTAGAGGAATATGTTCAGGCTTAGGGGAAGGTATTCCTACCCATGGCAGGGGGTGTGAAAGAGATGATCTTTGAGGTGCTTTCCAACCCAAGCCAGTCTATAATTCTATAATTCTATAATTCTGTGTGTAGGGTGATGGTTGGGTCCGCAGTACCAACCACCAGTGTCTGTTGGTGCACTTGATGAAGTGCCTCTGGGATTCCTGACCAGGCTGAAACTGCCTTCAGCCTCAGTCTGGGATTTTTATTGACTTGCATCTTCCAAGCCAGAGGAGCTTGGTGAGCAAAGTAAGTAATGGCATTGACATTTTCTATAACATTTCTGGTTTAATACAGATGATAGGACAAATGACTGGGTAATGTGGCTGCAGGTGGACTATTTCCTTTTTCACTAGCCACGTCAGAGCTAAGGGAAGCCCCAGTGAAGGAGCTGGGGAAGGACAGGTGTTCTTGAGAAGAACAACACCTGCAGCAGATATACCTATTGTCAGCTCCAGGGTGGTGCCTCTCACTGCCATGAATCACAGAATGAGAGAATCATAGAGTGGTTTTGTTCAAAGATCACCTAGTTCCAAGCCCCCTGCTGTGGGCAGGGACACCTTTCACTATACCAGGTTGCTCAGAGCCCCATCCAACCTGGCCTTCAACACTTCCAGGGAGGGGTCATCCATAGATTCTCTGAGAAATCCTCTGTTCTCTAAAAATTACTGTGGACGATTTGACATCTCTCTTAGAGAGAAAGTTATAAACTCATAAAAATTGTGTTTACTTTTACTGCCTGACAAGAAATCAATTGTGAACCTAAGAAGAAGAAATTGTCATACACATTCAAGGTTCATACTCAGCATGGTTCTTCTCTGTGTGAATGTAACACAGAGATAGCACAAGACATTCTCTGAGACAATCCTTTTCTCAGTTTTAGTGTTGTAAATGTAAACCCACAATAGATGTCCTCTTTCAGCATCCTGCTCCACATTTAAACTGTTATGGCCAGACATGTCAGCAGTTTCCAATGTGTTGTCATGAAATAAAAATATAATTGCAATTTTTCAGCAACTGTCTTTTTTCTATACGTGTGCTACTGGGTGCACCAAAGGATATGAAAAGACAGGGCTCCAGATTTAGACTGAGAAGAGTTTTGCTGAGGTGTTGCAAAGTGGGTGAATTATTGCCCTCTGATGTTCTCATTTTGGTTCTGAAAGAAGAAAAGGTTCCTCCGTGCTGCAGGAAACAGTGGTAACCCTTTGGCAGAATAAATCAACACTTAACAAGTAACAAAAAATCCTCTGCTTGTGCTGAGAATAGCATGAACCCAGTCTTTTAAGTGCTTTCCTACTTAATACCAGCTTTTTTGTTTTACTATGGAAATGCTTACATTTAAGCAATTATAACACAGAATGCAAAACATACTTTTTCTACACAATATTCTTCCAAAATGTTTTGCTCCCATGATGTAGTTTGTGTGGACATGCTTTTTTTATTGAACAGACAAGGCTGTGATAAACTGCTTCATGAAATAACAATGTGTGATGGACAGAAAGGGTTAATTGGGCACTGCAGTAGGAGGCAGAAATCACAATAGCTGAGTAGTCAACCCTGATAGAAAGACTGGAAGCCAGATAGCCTCCAATAAACATTTTCAGACCTAGCAAGGAGTTCTTTTCAGTTAGACACCTGAACACTGATCTAAATGAGGCCTCCATCCATACACTGTTAATTGCCCACCTCGTGTAAAGTAATTGAACACTGCAGTTACCTCACCTTTAATATATTGAGGCCTGAAGATAATCTTACTGATGTGTCATTTCATTGGATGCAACAGGTTCAAATACCAGATTAAAATAAAACAAAACAAAAAACCCAACAAAACAAAAAGCAAAAGTGGAAGTTTTAATGAGTAACAAGAGGAGAGGGAGATCCACTCTGGAGTTTATGTCAGTGGAATCAGAGTCTAAAATGTTGTCGCCCAATATATCTGGCATTGGTTTGGTGCAGGCATGCTATCGTATACCACTGGTTTCATTCCACCAGAGAGCTTAAAAGTAAAATAAACTGAAAACTTGCCTGAACACAAAATGTAACTAAAATTCTGACATCGCCATATTCTTCTTTTTTTTGCCTTTTTTATGTATATATTTCTGTATAGTTTGGAAAGTAACCATAGCATATTCTAGTAGGAGTCAGACAGGTCAATCTCTGTGAATTCAAGATAAAGCTGCATGCCTTGAAAAAAAAACCCAGATCTGGAGACCAGGTTTGAGATAAACAGCCATCTGAAAGATAATAGATTTGCCTGACATTGTTGTATCCAGTAAATCATAACAAAGCCTCAGAATACTGGAGAAAGGCCAGGAATTGGTGACTTACATTATTGTTTTATAATCACATTTTGGAAAGGTAAAACTAATAGCACTGTTTACTTTAACGAATATTAACTAATTCTTAACTCATGACTGCCCAAAATTATCCTGCTTCAGACCACAATCTCCTAACTTTCCAGCTAGGCTAAGAAAACTACCTACCAGCTCTGTCAAAGAAAAAAAGAACTGGGGAAGAAGGGAAACAGCATCATGCATGAAGAGCAACATGCATCTGCTTGGGCTCCATTTCAATCTCACTTTTCTTTGTCCTGTTCTTGTAACAGTGGGATTCGTGTAGAAGCTTTTTGCCTTGTGAAAAATGCATATAAATGATGCTGCAAGGAAAACAAAAAAGACAACTTTTTCGTAGCTGTATTTCAGACCCTTTTCTATGATGTGTTTCCCAAAGGCTTTTGCCTGACACACCTGGTGAACACGTGCAAAATCGGCAATGGTTAATGTGAGTGCACGTGCAGGAGCGAAGAACAAACTGTGATTCCCAGTACTGCTTTCTGGGGCACAGGCAGACAGAACATACCCATGGCTTCTGTTCCACTTGCTTGGTTTCTTTGAAGACGCTAAGCAGCCTGGAGAATGGGCAGCTGAGAGCATTTGGTGCATACACAGGTGGCATTGAAAACAGAGCCTTGGACAGCAGGTGCCTATGTGGAAGTTCTCTGACTGGTTTCTTCCGCTGTCAAACCACTCTCAATCCAACCCCCTTTGAAAGGTAATCTCATAAAAAGGGGACCAAGGCAACTTATCAGGATGTGTGGATTTCAGCCACAGCCAGACACTTTGAAGGATTCAGACTGTTCACATAACACTGCCTAGGATGCTAATGAGGTGGGACCTCCTTGGTGGGAACTTTGCATCTCTGACCAAGTTACTCCCATGGTTAAATATACCTTACCCACAGCAAACATCAGAGAAGAAAACTCTTCTCTTGAACTCATTGCATAATTAGAGTAGGAAGAGTGACTTATTCTTGAGTGCTGATATTAGTGTGTATCTAAACTCCTAAGGGGCAGATTGTAAATAGCTCTAGTAGGTTTGTGTCTAAACTCCTAATGAGCAGACTGTAAATATTTACTTAGAGTTTCTTGTTTTGCAGTGGTAGACAAAACTCCCTGCAAACCACTTAGTTTTTAACCATACTTTTGTTCTGATATCTTGTTTTAAAACATTTTGATCAAAGAGATACTAGAAGGGTTTGAAGAAAGCTGCTGTGTTAGTTCACAGGGTCAAATTCAGAGGTGAGCTGTGAGTTAACTCTCTGAAGCTCAGATCTCACAGAGCTGTTAACAGCTGGTCTCTCCATGCAGAATGAGACTGCCTCTACAGGATCTCTGTAAAGAGGCAGGACTAAATTCTGCACACCATCCTCACTGATGGGATATGGAGCAGCACGGAAAGAGACCCAGTTAGGACAGGGTTCTGTGAAAAACAAGCTAGTTCTGCCCATTTCATCAGCAACCTCATACCATACTATTAGAAAGTTCCCATTTGACTCCCACTTTGCTGGAATTCTCCATCTCATTTTGAGCCCTCTGTGCTTCTGTTTTTGACTTGAAGGAAGACCTTCAAAATTCTGGAAAAAAAAGGGTATTCTCACAGATTTTCAAACTTCAGAGCAATATTTTGGAAATCTTACTGGGTAATACCCTGGAGAGATTCTTGGCTTGCACAACTAGAGAAGTTCGCAATTTATGCTAATTCAATGAAATAAATGTGTTTGTGTCAGCTTCATCCTTAGAAGTGAAAAAGAATGCAGTGTGTGTTGGACTTAAGGGTCTTTTCAATCCTAAATGATTCTATTATTCTAAGTGTTTTTCCTGAGAAAACTTTGGAGTAATGTTACTTGGCTTTGCAATGGGTGATGACTTAGTTCTCGGTTCCTTACTTCTTTGGAAACTTGGCCCTTTTTGAGGTAATTCCTTTCCCTGGAGCACTTTATTAAGGACAGATTTAATCTCAGAAGAGCAACAGAAATCTCTGACCACAACTACAGCAAACTTACTTGACTATCTGCAACCCATTGACAGCCCCAAACTTCACACTAAAAGTACTTACCTCGCCCACAACAATAACATCAAATAAGTGTGGACATGAATGCTGTCCAGCTTAGCGGATCACAGGACCTAGAGCCTGAACACAGCACATCGGAGTCCCTTCTGTACTCCTGTTGAACATCCCAATAAGAAAGATGAGGACAAAATTTTTAGCAGAACCTGTTGCAATGGAACGTGGTGTAATGGTTTCAAACTAAAGGAGGTTAGATTTAGATTAGATATAAGGAAGAAATTTTTTGCAATGTGGATCGTGAAACATTGGAGCAGGTTGCCCAGAGAGGTGGTGGATACCCCATCACTGGAGTTAATCAGTACAACCAATGACTCAAAGGGAGGTAAAATTTACACAACTGACTAATTGGCCCATTATGCCAAATCAGAGTTATACTCTTGATGTAAGCAGGCAAAAGACCATGCTGGAGGAAGGCAGTCTCCTCTGAACTGTTTGCAGTCTGTGTAGGCTGTAATGCCTCAGACATGGTCACTGTGATGAGCTCAACAGCCTTCAGTAGGTCTGAATGCCCCAAGGCAATACACCAACATCACATGGAGGTAAGCATTCAGGACAGGCTTGACTACAGTTTTCCTGAAACACTGTTGGGTTAGTGGTGACTCAGACCCACACTGTTATTTGCATTACTAATGTCAAATAAAACTGATTATTTAATCATCTGTGAAAATAGAGGCCTATGTAAGCAGCAGTATTCCTTGAACAACTTCTAATTGAAATTAACTATTTTCTGGCTCTTAAATGAGAAATCAAGCCTTTATTCAGGAGGGTAACGGGGTTGATGGTCTATTGAAATCCTACTTTATGACCTTGGATAAATAAGCTGGGCTACACAGAGTCCAACAAGTCAATCTTTTGGGGATTCACCTAGCAGACTGGTAGATTTTCATTCTTCACTGCAAAATGTTCCCCTTGTGCTTTTGTCAGGAGTCAAACCTACATAATTTTTAAAAGACTCAGTAATTTCATTTTCCAAATGAGGTGTTACTTGCAGTAGGTAGTTATTTACAAGATGATTGTGTGGTCTCTACAGCTCTATTTCCATGAGCTGAAAGGAAATCTTGCTGAGATCTCCTGTTTCCTTGACTTGGCAGTGAAGGACAGAGGGCAAGTGGCTCTCAGAACAGTGTGTCTCAGGCTGGTTGTGTTTCTAGAGGTGTGCTGATGTCAGGGCTGGCCTGTGATGGGAGGTCAGGCATTGTCCTGGCCCTTTCTTTGTACCCCAAACTCCTCAAACTTCTCTGGTTATCATCTCCATGCTGAGAAAAGAAACATTAGGGGTGCCTGGGGTAAACCTACTCTTGGGTATCCACACATAGGGATTTTTAGGGCAAACTGAAGAAGATTTTCTAGAATTCTAGACACACCCCTGTTCCTTACAGTGTGTATGTGTGTGCACACCTGTGCACTTGCATGTGCTTGTGTGTATATTCACCTGCACAAATGTCCTGCTTCTACATAGGCTACGATTGATGACATTCACATATTGAAACTATTGATATCATCTGACTTGATGAAGCAATCTGGCCTCCTGTAGATTTCTTCTGCAACACAAGTTACATGTTGACATGTTACTTGTAGATCAAAGTAAAACTGGAAAAGGAGGACATTCCATGCAAAGATTCAGTGTCTGGCATCCAGGCATTTCAGATGTCATTTTATGGATGGAGACTGATTTCAGTAACCTGATGCAAGTCAAAGTTTTATGAATAAAATTTCCAGACTTATCACAAGGAGTCCTTTGCAACACACTGACTAGGCATCAGTGTTTATTATTGAAAGATCCATGCCAGTAATGGTATGGGAAAAGGAGATTACGCTGGGAGACAGTGACGCAGCTTTGGCCCAGAGGAATCTTCCAAATATTTCACTGAAAATGTAGCAGTTTGACAAACACCACACACAGAAAAATGGACACTACTGAGGCTCCGTACTGTCTTTTTCGACTGTGAATTTTCTTCTGTGTGCTTGGCTGACCTCAAGATAAACTCTTTCACCTTCATTCTCCAAATCTGTACTTCATGCAGATGATTTAAAATGAAAGTTTTCCTGTGAAGTACAGAGACTGATTCAGACTAATCTCCATTACTGTGAAGGAAAATTAGGAAATAAAGACAGAAAATTATTCCATATAGAAAATCATCAGATGATGCAGTGACTTTTGTTGATAAAAACTAAAAGGTACTGAAGTATAGTAAGAAGAGCAACTCTGTAGCTTCAGTTTTGCCATGTTTGATATGCTTTTTGGTGTGGGAGAACTGGTTGGGATTTACTACAACAATGGGAGACAGGTTAAAGAATTGTTAAGTGATCTTAGCCGTGGTCATTCAGAAATGAGACACAGGTATAAACTAATGTCTCCCATAGGTCAAGCACTCCTCACTGGGCCACATTTTGCATCACACTCTATGTCAAGATCTATGATTGCCCCAGGAGAAGACCCCTGCATATTGGAAAAGTGACCCATCAGAGTCAAAATCTCCCCCGCAGAACGAAGAGGAGAGTTTTAGTTCAAGGGATTTGCCTTCAAACAAGGGACTTGCTGAAAGAAATAGGTCAGTGTCTAGTGAGGTTAAAAGATTCACTTGTTTAACAATGGGGCAGAACTTGATGACCTTCATCAAAACTGAAAAGACAATTGAAAACAGCTTGACCCCATTGACTACTTCCATGAAAATACTATAATTAAATGCACTAGAAGGCTAGCATAAAGCAACAGCAGGAGACAAATTGGCCCTTTTCAGGTGAAGCTTAGAAAAAGATGAGAAGTCAGCATGATCATGCAAAGGATATAAAGGATCATGCCCCAATGCTAGGTTTCACTATCAGCTGGATGGTTGTATGAGGACACACGATGGGACAGGTTGAACAGGAAGGTAAGGGTGTCTCCAAAGCCTCCAAAATCAGCTCATAAGAACGACTATGCAGGATAAGGAGAGAGGTCTATTTCCTCTGCCTTTACTAATCTATGCAGAGACACTATTTTTGTGTTCAAGCTCCAGGTATGAATATATTGCTACAGACATTTTTCAAAAATGTCTGACAGAGTTAAGAGGAATTTGGCCAGTCCTGTGCTCCATAGCTGACTGATCACGTTGTAACCCTAGCTACCTCCTCAGCTCCAAATGGGAGCTGAAGGTCTGCATGAGCTCTGTACCTTTTCTTTTCCAGAAACTGTGAGGATCCATTGAGTGGGGTAAGTTAACAATTGACTCATCTGCACACATTGGTTGTTTTTGTTGATATAAGTCATTGTGACACAGTTTTTGGCGTGAAAGTGATTACTGGGGGGAGAGAGCACTCCCATGCTGGGCATTCCTATTGGTACCTGGGCAATGCTGGACTTGTGAATCAATTAGTCACCGAATCTGTCCTGAACTACAATTATATCCAGTGACTAATTGTGTGGGCTTTGGTCATCCTTCCTCTCCATTAATGTGTTCCTGCTAATTAAGGACCCTGAGAAGGTCTCTTTCAGCCTATTATATAGATGCAGGTGGGAAGGAAGGCACTTGTGCAGAAGTGAACAGAGAAGGAGTTAAGGGAGTTTGTAGCACAGCTAATTTTTACCATTTGTTTAATCTGTTACTAAGGGTCATTTGTCAAACTATGGCTGCTGTTCCTGACCCTCCTCCTCTTGTTCACAGTAATGAACAGCCTGGGAAAAATTATCCCCTTTCCAAAGGATCAGCAAAGACGAAGAGTTGATGATAATGGCCCTGAGAAGTGAGGCAATTGTGCATGGATCACTTCCCAGGACATAAAGGCTGTCTGCACACTCTGCACCCAGGAAATGAGCTTAATCAATACCTGCTCACAGGACAGCAAAAAGATCTTCCTCATGATGATGTTGAGACTGGGATCTTTGCTGCTTGTTTCCTGAGGCAAGTGGCTGGGCACTAATACCTGAGCAATGTGTCGCATGACTGTTCCACAAGATTTTGTCTGAGGGTGGTGGGAGAGTTGCTCCTCTGAGGAATGAAGATTCAGGCCATGTATTGTTCGACACAAAACTGACTTGTCTGTCAGATGAGGGGCAGGAAAATGGCAAAAAAAATGACAATATAACATGTAAGTTGCAGGTAACATTCTCATGGTAGAATCCTCAAGTGATGGGGAATGTGGTCTGTGGGTCCTCTTGCTGAGAAAATGAATGAACTGTCCAGCTAGAAGTTTGGCGGTAAGGCAAATGGTGATGTATGAGATACCTGAGACTTAGCAGTCTATCTAGCAGTTTTGGAAAAAAGCTGGAGAATAGCTTTGTATATTCAGTTTGATCTTCACATTTCAGATCTGATTATTTTTTCAGTACAAGCAGGTAGGTCCATAATTTTGGAAAGAGTGGAATAACAGATGTGTCACATTAAATATCAAAACTCCAAACTCTACTTTTTAGAAGGTCTTTCATTTTTACCTGGTGCAATTTCACTTGACACAGTAGAAATTGTTGCTAACTTTTTTATGTGTAACAAAAGAGTACATGAGATTAAAGAGTTTTTACTGTGACAAAATAAAAGTCAAGCCAGGAAACAGAACAAACACTTCAGCAATATTATGGAATCTCTTAAAAAGCAGTAGTCTTCAGAGATGGAAAGCTATATCAGTCTGCCAGTCAAAAGATCAGAGGTCCTAAAGACCCAGACCCTTGTAAGGTTTGCAGACAGGTGTTCAGTTTAATAATCAACACTAGTTTAACTGAAGATTAGTTATTTAGGTGTTGGAATGATCATGTCTTTCTCAGGGTGTTTGGCTTTGTGAGGACAAAGTGTTCTTAGATGATCTTGCCTTTTTTTTGTGTATGAAATGCAGGGCATTTTTCTTTAAATGTAATCTAAATATAGAAAATAGGAGAGTATTAACCGATAAAAATGAATGGCTACCTTCCGATTTGATGCTAGACATTACTCCAGTTCTCCAGCATAACAAGGGGAACCTGGATGAGGGTTCACACTGTAGCATTGACTAAATTCTCAGCTTCCTGTATTTCAAGGAAAGAGACCTGACTGACTCATGCTATGCCACCTCCTCACTTTACTCTCTACTATTGGACTTGCAGTCTTTGTTGATGTAAAATAGGTTGCAAGAAGACAGGAGAAAGAGGTTATTCACCCAAATACCAACCTAACGCAGAAGTCATCCCAGGCCTTTCTGCTTAGCCACAGCAACAAGCTGAATCTCCTTATTCTCTTTCAGAGCTAGTTAAACTCTTTCTCAAAAATATTTAAGTACCACACTTGCATTTCTTCTCTTGGAAAGGTCTCTCCTCATTGTTTGGATCATTGGCAACCTACTTCTACTTTTGCAAATTTTATTCATGGCCAGTTAGCATTTGTTTGTTCATGTGCCAAAGTTACTTTTTAGCTTAAATAGCTTTTTTCACCTCTCTCAGGTTTACTGCTCCTTGATGTATTTGCACTCAGCAGTCACATCGCCTCTCAGCCATCGTTTTGCCAAGCAAAAATAGCTGATTTCTTCAGCTCTCTTATAAAATTAATTTTTTTGTAAGAACACCAAGTTATAGACTAACAGTCATAGATAACAGTAGTCAGAGCTAACCATAGAATCTCCCTGTGCTAAAAAAGTAGGTATAACAAAATTTGGCTCATAGCCAAGGCCAGAATTTTGAAACAGACACCATCTCTGGTGAGGCATGTAAGCAAACGGTCTCTTATACAATGTGATGAAAACTTCGATTGTCCATTGACTTCAATATCTAAATAAATTTCTGTTTAACTAATATCTTGAAATGCTGAGCATCAGCACCAACACTGGAATGTGTTTCTCTAATTGCCTGTGTTTTTTCTATTATATTTCATCATGTCCACACTGTCTGTTCAGAAGCACCCACATTTCACTAGAGTTACAGGTCCTGACACCTATCTGGGGTAAGTAAATGTTATTTTTCTCCCCATTTATACTAACCAGAATCAAAGAAGACATATCAATTCTCCAACATCAGAGAAAGTGGGAGGCAGGCACAGGAAATGAGCAGTCAAGGACTCAGACCCCCAGACTACTTCAGTGATCTTGCTCTATCCCATTTGACATTAGAAAAGGAAGAAGACCAGAAAAGGAGTCAAAATATTTTGGCAGGTTGTTACTAATTAGGAGGTGTGGTGATGGGTTATGTTTAAGATTGTTTTTTCCCTTTTTTTCTGGGCCTGTTCCATCCAGATAAAACCATTAAATACTCTGAATATGCTTGGGAGGGTACAGTTTAGTTTTACTTTGATTTTGTAATGCTCTACACCAAAGAAACAGGAAATCTCCATATTTCTTGTCCCATTAATCATTTTTGTTTTCATCATTTTCAGTAGCTGGCATTTGACTGGCAATTCTTCGGGAAAGAATTAGTCTTTGTTTAATTTTGTCTGCGATAGCCTACTGCAGTCCTTCTTTCGGATTTCCAAGTCTTCCCCTCTATAAATAATACAGGGGTGCTACGTCCTATTTCTACTCTTGCCTTCTTAACTTCCTTCCTGGCAATGTCTTTCCCTAATTCCTTCTTCTTTTTTATCTACTTTTATTGGATAAGATCAGAATGTATGTGCCCTGTCCTTGTTGAAATACTCTAGTTTCAGTTTCTTCAATCTGCTTTTGTATTTTGCTTTAAACTATCATGTTATTGGGAACTCTTGGAAATTAAACATATTTATTTACTGCTTTAGATTTACTTGTGAATGCCTGATGAACACTGATCTTAGTCTATCAATCCTGGCTTCTCCAGTTACACAC
>NW_020884874.1:35970254-36069749 GCF_003945725.1 Corapipo altera
ATATAAAAAATTCCTTAATTTGTTGCAAAGTTTTTAGGTTGTCTTTCAAATATCTTCTTCTCAAATTTCAGAGAATGCAACAAAAATGACATGTATTTTGCTAGAAGATTTCAAGTGATGGCAAGTCCCCTGAAACTGAATTAACAATTAAGTAACTGACCTTATTTGACATAACTGTACAATTTTGCAAAGGTCTAATTTTTTATTTACTTTGTCTTCTGTGTTTTGAGATCTAAAACATCTCTTCATGGCATAGACTTCCATCTATCCAAAGTTTCTTCTTCAAAAAATCCTCTTCTGTGGCCCCCATTTCCCTCCCCATAATCCCACCTCCCAACATCATCTTCATACCTGAGTGTTGTTTCCAGCCTTTTGTCACCTTGACTTGAGTGTTGACTTGTAAGAGAAGTTAATCACAGAAATAGACAACATAGAAACACTTTTGCTGAACTCATTGGTTATGGTTTATTAAGAACAGAAGGTCAAGCTTTCAGCTGAGGTTACTTGCTCCATTTCTGCTGACTTCCAAGAGACTCCAAAATCTATGCTGAACTGCTTGTGCAGGAGAATATCTCACCCACTAGAAACCTTGTGGCAGATGCTGGGACTCAGAAGGTGAAGAAGTGCTTCTTGGAGTTAGATGGCTATGAATTGACCCTTAGGTCCCAAGAGAGTGGACAGAGGTAAGTTCCCTGACTCCATATGGCCTTCTTAACACCCCTGGCATGGTGGAACGATGATAAAGCCTAAGAACTTTATTACCTTCTGAATGTATTGCTCTGCCCTAGACCTATCTACACTTCCATCTTTCTCTATCCTCATGCCCATATCCTCACCAGAAAACCAGCAGTCCTCAGAGCCACTGGCACACTGATGGCCAGCTTTGCCCATGCTTGAGCAGACAAAGCCAGGATGTGGACTCTGCTGGTTCAGCTTCTTCCACTCTTATTAAAGCAAACTCTTTCAATATCACTTTCACAGTAATGTGAGAGCTGATCAAAGAAAGGTTTAGAGGAACTCAGAATTGAAGCTAGAACCTGAAATAAATTTGAGAAAGCAGTGGAACAAGCTTGAGAACTCATTTGCTTTGAAGAAACTTCATAGCAAGGTGATGTTAGTGCACAGTGGGAAAGTACTCTTCTTTCGCAGGACTAGCAGTAAAATTAGTTCTCAGCGGGTTATCAATCAGATATCTTTTGGGTGATATTTTGTAATTTGTGTTTATTGGCTAGTCCTCTTGAAGTTAATAGGTATTTCTGTAAACTGCACTGGTTTGTAGATAGCATACATCTACTCAAATTCTAGCCAAAGCCTAAGAAAAGCCTGTTGTTCAGGGAGATACAAGCTTTCTCTCCAGAACTTTGGTAAAAGTAGCAGTCATCAGACAAATGGGGCAAGATCCTCCCAGTCTTGTGAGGAAAAGAGAAGCTGAATCTGTATCTTCCTCTCCTTTGATTATGTCCATGGAGCATTACTATAATGAAACAAAATGAGACATGTCCTAATCCAAAACCACAAGGTGGAGCTTCCCGGGACCCGTGCTTCCACTACTGCAGGGATGCTTCAAAACGCTTGGTTTCTGACTAGTCTACCTGTTCCTTTGTCTGTTTGGGTTTCCTCTTGAACAAATATTTTTGTCTTCCTCAGACTTATATGGCATAAATAACCTCTGATGAGAACAGTCACAAAAGAGAAAAAGATCTCTTTATCCAAGTCTGGGTTCTGTTTCCAGGTTAATACAAAAATGCCAGTGAGGTATATCGGCATTCTTTTAAGGAGGAATAAAACCCAAGATGTTATTTCTCAGCCTTTTTTGTAGTGGGGAGATTGGTACATGCACACTCTGGAGTCACAATGTGAGGTCAGTAGGCTTCCCTGGAGCCTTAGAGCATCCTGCAGAGGGGTATTAGAGAGAGTAAATAAAAATAGCAAATTAGTAATTAAATTTTATAGAGGCAGGTGCAAATCTGCTCATTTTGGTTATGTTCTCAGGCAATATGCCAGTGGCCAAGGTAGAAACCTGATAGGTAATTCACCTAAAAATATGGCCATTAGTACATGACACAGTCACTGCTTCTCCCACAGGCCAACTTAAATAATACATATTTAATGTGATGATGTGGTGGGGGGAAAAACAGTTTTTTCCTCTGCAGTTATAAAATGGTAAAACCCCAGGGGGAGGGGGGCTTGGACTAGGGAATTGGATTTTGGGGATCTCAAACCATGACAGATGACATGTCCAGGGGGTTGGAGACTCAAAGAGAAAAGAGAGGCTCAGAGCATCACACTAGCTGGAGAGACACTCAGATTTTATTTCAGATGTTAACAACACTTGGAGTGACTGGTATGTGATGAAAGAGAAAATTTAACCCTGCCTTGCACGGTGGCTTATTGCAGCACTGATGGGAAAAACGTCCTATTTTCCTAGCTTTAGACATTAGGGACAAAATTCTTTTCTGCTTGCTGCTTGGTAGGTCTAAATGGTATCTTATCCTTGAAGCCTGCATGGAGCGGATTAACTTTTATAGTTCTGCTTTAACTTTTGCCTAAACAGCATGTGCATGTGTGCATGTGCCTAAACAGCTCTGCCCTCCCCTTCTCTCACAGCTACAAACACAACCCAATCACCCAGCACCACATTCTCATTTACGTCTTGACTCCAGTCACTTGTGCTCAGCTACAGAGAGCAAAGAGCTGGGGCAGATCAGCCACTTTTTAACCCTCTCTTAATGCAACAGGTAGTTGATAAAGACTCGTCTGTGTCTGGTTGGGTCAGGAAACCAAGACACCTTGTGAGAGCTTACAGCTGTTCTATCTCCAGTACCAGGACAATGTTTTCAGAGTGGAAAAGATGAAAAAGTTCTCTACAGGCTTCTCTACATGAAACACAAGCCATTACTAGATTCAACCTAAGTGGCAACAGGAAAAAATCTAATTCTTTCATACCTGTTTGTACCTGTAACTATACCTGAACTTTTAAAATACCACCATAGTAGACAGATAGGGGATGCTGAAGTGTTCACAGAGATCCTCCTGGGTGGATTTCATATACTCGCATGCTTAGTTGATCCAAGATCCAACAGCTAACTAAACCATGTGTAACTTTAAACCTATTTGTGATCTTTGTGGTGCTCCTTGTTTGCTCTTTAAGCACCAAAGAAATGCTTACAGTTTGCTTTACATTCAGAGGTGAATGGCCCAGTATGTTTTGAATGACAAGCATAGAGCTCAGTTTCAATGTAATATCATCAACTTTTCTGTCTATTGATGCCTTGTAAGCTTAAAAGTTGAACCTTGGGCTACCTTTCACACTGAAGACAGGTTTAATTTTGCTAACATCAGATAACAATATAAACAGTAAACTTGGATCAGGTTCATTACATACTTCAGAAGTTTATGAACCTGGTTTAATCTGAGGTGAATGTCTGCACCAAATAAAACTCCATTCTTTTGCCCTCTTTGCTGTGAGAGATTAAAATTTAATTTTAGGAGAAGCAATAATCTTCAAGGAAGAGTTTTTAGAAGTTCTTATGAAAGGCTTTTAAATACTCATGCACTTAAAAACTTTTATAAAGTTTGATCTTTTATAATTTTATAGATGTGCTTTCACTTTAGAGGTAATTATATGTGGAGCAATTTAGACCTCACTTACTTGACAGAATGTGAGTGAAAAGACTGTATTTACAGTATGAAAGCTAAAGCCATGACAGTGGACCTTGGCATGAGACAGAAGGATGTCCACAACCAGTCCAAAAGAAACTCAGTAAGTCTGAGAGTGCTCTGTCAGCGAGTTGTGTGTTTTCAGGCCAGAAATTTTACCAACTTAAGTTTTACTGGTGTTTTATATGAATTCTGGACTAGAGAACCTAAACAGGAATGCTCATCCAAACATTTTGATCTAGTTCTTTCTGACAATATCTTTGCCTTTTATGGGGCAGTGGAAAGAATGAAAGGAGAGTTAGCATTTTAAAAATCCATTATAAGAAAGAAAACAAGCATCTTCAAATGTCCATTGCACTCCAGCCTGGCAGGGATTTGGGGGAAATTTGTTTAGCTATATGTCTTCTGGTAGTTTATCAGTCTGAACTCTTTTCCCAAGCCCTACTTTTTGGAGACTCTGAAGCGTTCGCTTGTGCAGAAGAGGAGACATTCACATCTGTACATGATTTTCAATCAGATTTTAATGTTTCATGCACCACTCTGAAGTCTACTTTTTAAAGTATTTTGTCCACATTTCTTTGCCCTTTGACCCACAGAAAGGCCTAACTTGTGAACCCTTGCTCCCTACAGCGCATTTCCCAGCAAAAGAAACAGAGTCACAGGTCTTACAGGGCCAGCATTACTCTGTTCAAATAAAACAAAAATCCACACGTGATATACATAGGAAGCAGGTCAAGCTTTTAATCTTACCAGAGAGCAGGGGGCCAAGCAGAGCATCTACAAGTCATTAAATCTTCAATTTTCTGCCTCTCCTTGAGGCTTCCCTTCATTCCCCTTGGGACAGCCAGGGAAATCAGACTCACTTCAAATACTTCATACATTCAGAGTAGAAAAACTGCTTCAGAAAAGGCAACAAAACCCTGGAATAAATCCCCCTCTGAGATAGCCAGGCAAAACTCTCTGAGAGCCGTAAGTCCTACTGTAAGCTAGCTTCTTGGTGACAAGGAGAAGAGCACAGAAAAGTCACCAGCTGTGCCAGTGTCACAGCTGTGGTCCCCAAGGGTGCTAACAGCTCCTGTAATAGGCACCACTTTTCCCTGGGGTGTCTACCTATCACCTACATGATGGTGGTAGCTCACAAAGACACCTCCCAGCAAACTTTAAGTCCATTGAATACTGAAGGTCAGCCACACTAGGAGGTAGCCCTCACCACCTACCTCCCCATACATGTATCCTTGTTCATGCTAGTCGGGTATAACTAACAAGAAGGCAGTCATGGATGAAGAGTAACCCACCTGCAATATGACCTTTGAGACTGCTACTCTGCCCTGACCTGTCAGATCAAGCATCTTTTCACCATTGGGCAACCTTGCTGCTGCTCATCAGCTGTCCTGTGGGGTCAAGTTCAGGTAGGAAGAGAAGGAGCTGAGACACCAGAGAAGGGAGAAGTGGGAAGACTGAAAGAAGCCCAAATAAAAAAGTGGGCTGGAAACCCTCCTGCTGGCACTGCAGAGTTGGTGAGGATGAGCCTGTTGAAACAAAGCACTGCCTCCTTATCCTGCATCTGCCCTAACTGGGAATGTGCTGTAGCTGGTGGCTCTTAATCAGAGAGGGTCCAGGCTAAGTCTCCTGTCAAGATACTGTATTATATTTGGTCAGACACATGCAAGTGGCTCACCATGGGTAGACAGGTTTTAAAGCTATAAGTTATCACAGACGTATCACAGACTATTCTGAGTTGGAAGGGACCCACAAGGATCATCGAGCAAGCTGTATAAGGTTCTGTTGTTTCTTAACAGTGACATACAATCTGAAGTGTTACTGTCCTTGCTCAGTGTCTACTTGGGCCACCTTTGCTTTTTTCCTATGCTGTTTTCCTACCTGCCATGTTGTGTTTTGTTATCTGAGACTCCTTGTAAATATGACTGCCTTGTTGACAGAGGCCCTGCTCTTCCAGGCAGAGGTCAGACACCCTGCTACCTCCCTTTTCATACCCCACATAAGAAAAGCTACAGTTTCCTCACACTGTGAACATGTGCTGTGACAACCAGTTGTTCTCAAATGAGTCCCAGGCCAGAATACTTCCATCAATTTTTATTTTTTTCTCCTGCAGTTAATGTCGAAGCAGCACACCAGTGGTCTGCCATTGAAACCAAATCCCTTGGTTTTTGGAGCATTTGTGTAGTGAGGGGAGACTATTCTGCAACTGTGTGGCAGATTTAGCTGAGAGAAACCATTTTTTGGCCATTCATCTTAGTATTTCATTTCAGGACACTGTGGTTTCATCTCCTGAGATCTTTACATTCTCTGGGATCTCCTCTTCCTTTTGTTGATTGTTGATAGACACCATCTTTGCTTCTGCTTTTTGAGTTTATTTTCAACTTGGCTTGTGATCTTTTTTTATTTCTCTACCTTCTCTAAGATGACTTCAGTTACACCTTGAGCTGTGGAAGCAACCCTATATTGACCAACTTACTTCCCTATCAAGATTTCTCCATTTGTTTTGTATTCAACATTTCTGTCTGTTCCTTCACCTTTCTGTCTAGCTGTGCAGAGCCAGAACGACAGGCACTGAATGCTGTCCTCTGCAATGCTCCATTTGCCTCTATCACTGCCGCCTCCTTTTGCATCTCCACTGTCTTCTCCCTTTTCATCACCCTGGCTTGCTATTGGAAACTATCAGTTATTTTCTTCCTTTCCAACACTGTATTTGCTTTCCTTCCTGTGCTCACTGCAATATCCCTTGCCCAGCCATCTATTAACTTTTGCTTTGCCATTTGCTCCTGTCTGCGCTGGAAGTACTTCGCACAGATTGCCTCTACCAGCACCATCTTTTCCTTCTCCTCAGACATATGAATCTTCCAGACTCTCACTGGCACCATGAGGTAAGGTCAAGTCTCTCTTGTCTTTCTCCTTGAAGCTCCACATATTTTCCCTTCAGGTAACTTCCTTTCTTTTGCTTCATCTTATTCCTTGTCCCATTTGAATACCTCAGGGCTGATTTCTCATGGCTGTCCTCATGCACGGTACACTCTTTTACACCTCATATACTTAAAGAACTTTCAAGATTCATGTATTCAAATTTTTTTTTGGTCTTAAGGCTTGGAAGCTTACCTTCAAAAGGAAGTCAGGTATACCTACTTGTTAATATTGCTTCAGGAGAGAGACTTTGAGGCAAGATGAACCTTTAAGAAAAGTACGGAATATGGTATGACTTACAATGTAAATGCCAAACATTCAAACACACAACACTGCCATATTGAAGGTCTACACCATTTTGGTTTTGCCTCAGACACTGGGTAAACATGTGGTTCAACTTCCACTGCATCCCTTTTTTGTGCTGCTAATAATTCATAAGAGAAAAATTTCTGTGCCTCCCATCCATTCACTCCAGATGCTAGCACAGCCATGTCCATTGCCCTTCCAGGGGAAGGGACCTCATTCTCTTACAGCTAACAATTGGTGTTTCCTACTGGAAAATAGCATTCAGCTAAACCAGAAGCCTGAGGAAAAGCAATTTTAGGTTCACTTCCTAAACAGAGAAAGAAAATTCCTTCCTGTTACTGATTCTATAAAGGAGAATGAGGTAACTGCAGAATCTGATAAAGTCAGCCCTCTATTTCAGCTCTGGCTGTGGGCTATGTTAGCACAGAAGACAGGTAGCTTATGGAAGTTTAGTGCAAGAGACACAGAAGAAAGAAAATTATTTGGTTCTTCCACTCCCCTGAGGGGAACTGTCTTTGTTTTCCAGAACGGAAACTGCAGTGATACCCTTGATGATCCCCCTGCAGCGATTGTAATTTATAACTTGCTGGTTAAGTCACTTGGGAGAAAAACGACTAAGATTTTGGATTCTCCTGGTCAGTCCTAAGTCTTTTTTGTTACTCGCCCGTGTTTCCACAGTCATAGGTGTTTTCTCAGGGAAGGAGGTGGAGACGCTGGTTCATCCCTCCACTGACACCACACAGTGCTCCTCCATGGACAGGTATGCAGGTCAGAGTGGCTCCTGGCTCTTTGTCTGCCCAGCTGTGCCGATATGCACAGGTTTAAGATTTGGGGGTGTGTGCCATCTGACAATTTAAATAAATACAATATTTATTCACTCATATACTTGCAAGGACCTGGACATAAATGTTACTCTCTGAGCATCCTCCTGAGTCCCTATGGGTCTCACATCATAAATGTTTTTGGAAAGCATGGATTCTGCTTTCTTGCTGTCCCTGATGCTTCAGTCAGTGTTTGTTTAACTTTGTTTTGAGCTTAATAATTGACAAATCCTGGTGTGGCAGCTGGACCAACTCGCTGTGCACCTAGGCAGTGTGGGGAATGCTGCTGAACAGCAGTATGTTTCTGTCAGGGTGATGGCTTGCTTGAAAGGCAGTGACAAGTGGTACAAGAGTGAGAAATGTGTTTTCCAGATACCCAGATTTAACCACTTTCCCTCCTTTCTCTTTCAGGTTTTCTTTCCATCTGTCTCATTGGTAGAGCTGTGTACATCAATACACACATAAACACAACAAGTGTGTTTGTTTACCAGCCTTATCACAGGAAAACCTTCTGGTCATTTTTTTTTCATTTTTTTTTTTTTTATTTCAGTCACATAGATGAAGGGAAAATGTTCCCACATATAGATTTTGCAGGAAATGGGAAGTGGGTGACAGTGACCGGGGCTGTGACCTGGCAGACCTTGCCGTCTAATGTAACACGATCTCATGGTGCTGGGAGAAAAAAGGGAAAAGAAATCTAGCCCTGGGACTGCAAATCACAGATTGTGATGACAAGAGGGGGCCTAATAAAACTCAACACCCTTCACTTTTAAATGAAATGAGTGGGGAGGGGGAGTGGAGAAAGCATAATTTATTGCCGAGAGATATCCTGGGGTATTGCTTTCCTAGAAATGCCTTTCACTGGCCTGAAGCATTTCAGTGATGGAAAATGTGAATACAGCTTTGAGCAGTTAAGGTCTTTCTTTGAATTAATTATAACAGTTATAACAACAAGATTTAAGCAGTGGAGGATGGGGACAAGAAGACCTTACATTGCCAGTGATTCTGTCTTATCACATTATGCTCCGACTGCCACCTTCCTGAAGAACATCAGCACTACCAGAAAGGAAAGGCTGGAACGTCCGGGTGACTGTGATGGCATGGATGACACAGGTTCATGATGCTGAGAAAACATGCCATTTTTCTGACTCTCTTCTGACCACTGATTTCTGATTTTGTGTTCAGGAGGCCACAGGATCAAGGGACTTTTTTTCAACAGTGCTGCTATTTGCTGGCAGGCAGATCTGGTTTTGCAGTGATAGTGATCAAAATAAATTTGCATTAACATATGCTCCTGAAAGGATGGAGACTTGCTAAATGAACTCATTTGATGGGAATAGGGGTCACAGTCCAACAGCATCTTGGCATGCCGGGACATGGCAGGGCTCCTGCATCTCTCTTGGAAGAAGGGCTTAGTCACTTCTGTTTTCATTGTTTCATTTTGTTGGGCTTTGGGGGTTTGTCCTATAATTTTTAAACAAAAACAAACCCACAGCAATAGACAAACTTTAGGAGCTTCAGAAATTTTGCTGACATAGGCATTTGCAGTATCAAGATACTGACATATCTTTGTAACTGCAAAAACATGCTGCAAGCCACAAAAACATGAGTCTCCATACAAGGCTCCACAAATTTCTTTCTAGCTGATCTGGAAATGTATGTCTTTTCCAAAGGATTTGGAAAAATCCTCTACTTCCGGACACAGAATATTTTAATGTAATTAAATAGAAGACAGAAAGGAAAATTAATTAAGATCTTACTAGATGGCTAAGGTCAAGTTTTATTGAATCTCTAGGCCAAGATTCTTGTTTTTTTAATCTATCTGTCTGATTATTGTTATATTTCTGGCAGGGTGAACACCAAAGAATAAATGAAATATAATTAAATAAATAGAGCCAAGTGTGGCTGTGCCCTAGAGCTGTCCCATCTCAATATATGAGAATGTGTTTCATCATTCCAAAGCAGAGATTTCAGGACTCAGCTGACACTTATAAAGAAGTATCACACTGAGAGAGAGAGCCATCGCTCCACTGTGCTGCTGTCTGTCCCCAGCCCCCCGGGCAGGGATAAGGGAGAAGAGCTGCATCTCCGCAGAGTGCTTACCTCTTGGGCATATTCAGTATCAACTCACTCACTGCATCCCATTTTCTTGAAGCTACCAAGCTATTTGCACTCCTCAGGCATAAAAGGTGGCCACTTTCAGGGCTGTGCTTGGTACAGCAGGCGGAGCAGTTGTTTAAAGCACAACTGGTTTCTGAAGCACCTGTTAAAATCTATGCTCTCAGCAGGCTGCCACCATATTGTTGCAG
The DNA here is from genome assembly GCF_003945725.1 of Corapipo altera. NCBI lineage: Eukaryota > Metazoa > Chordata > Aves > Passeriformes > Pipridae > Corapipo > Corapipo altera. The sequence continues at coordinate 35,980,270 of NW_020884874.1, forward strand.
CTCTCCTCCTCCTCCTCCTCTTTGCTTCCTTTGGCAATGCCCCACAAGCCCTCATGGTAGAAAATACTTGTGTATATTGCATCTATCACTCGTATGGAAGTGGGAAAGTTTCTCATCCCCTCACTCATCCTGTTGTGACAAATTGCACTTGGTCAGGTTGCTTCTGCTTTCTCTTTTGGGAAATCCCAGGGAGCAGGAAAGCCAAGGTATCCACCCTGCCACTCTGGTCCCTGCCAGGGCTTCCCTCTGTGCTCTGCATGGTTCACAAGCTGTCATTGTTTGCAAACACATCTTTGCTCTCTGTTTTGGCATAGGCAGATCCTATGCTCATTGTAGTTTTCTTCAGATCCTGAGGGCAAACGGTTGAAGACTATCACACGCTAAAAAAGTTCATCTCAAGTTGACCCAAAGTTTTCAAAATCGCATCTTTGTGGATTTTCTTTTATACACCAAATTTGGATTTTGTGACTCTTTGTGCTTCTGCAGTCTGAAAATAACAAATATCTTCTTTCAACTCTGAACACACTTATTCTTAATAAATCTTTTTCTCCCCATAAAATTCCTGAGAAGCAGCAGTAGAGTGAGTTACATGCATTTTACAAATGGAAGACCAGATGTAGCTGGTCCCAGATAGCCTTGATCCAGTACTATAATTATCATATTAACTTTCCCAGCCTCCATTTAACTTACTGATACATAAAGAAAACCCTACTCTGCTTCTTGTCAGATGAAAAGAACATTAACTTTATCCAAAACCCACACTCACATCTGGTATCCTCCTGATACCACCTAAAAGAATAGACAGAGAACTCTGCTGTCCTGTTCATGGGCAGGGGATATTCAGGGTTAGTGGAATAATACAGATAACTAAATGCATAGAGATAATGAAGTAACAAGGCTAAAGAATAAATTTTCAGAACACTAAAAAGTAAAAGACAATGAGGAACTGACCCAGAAAATACTTATGAAGTGAATGTGATTAGGGTTGGATCCAGCCTGGAAGAGTTCCCTTGAAAGACCAGAGTTTTCTCCAGTGGATACAGCCCTTGTCACAACAGATACTTTAAGAGAAAGTATATCAGTGTAGCAAGTAGTGAGTGAATAAAGAGAGATTGGTATTCTCAGAGGATGAGCACCCAGGTGTTGTGGACCCAACATTTACTTTACTGAATTATTCAAACATCCCTAAATCTGTGACATTGCACCAGAAATCACAGGAGTCAAAGACCTCTTATACAAGATCACCTTGTGATCTTCCACATCCTGTTTCAAGTCAGGACTTTAAAAATACCCCAAGAACAGCCTCTCACATAAGCTTTTTGCTTTCCGCTGCTGGCTGTAATCCAAAAGGGTAGCAGCCACTGTATGCTTGATGCTGGACCAAAGCAGAAGTTCCTGTCACATTGGATTGATGCTGATCATGGGTTGGTGCTGACCAGCTGTGTTGGTGTTGTTTGTGAGCAGGGCAGTATTCCTGAAACAGAAGCTTCTCTTGCATACTATATTAGTATGAAACTTCTTTGAAAATTAGCAGGACTCTTTCTGTCAGGAATATTATTTCATTTTTAGTGTTGAAATTATTATTTAGTTTCAAAAGTGCTATTTGGAAATTATGTTATTGTTATATTTTTAAGCACTTAATAATGTACCTTGCATAGGTGAATGTATCCCCTTCTCCTCCTGGATATTCGTGCACTACAGTGGAAATACCAGAGCTGTTCAGAAGTGCAATACACCTGCAGATTTGTTAAAGAGGTGATTTCCAAGTGCTGCCAGGGTGGATTTAAGATCTAGTTAAATTTTAACAGAGGGCTTGGTTCCATCATTTTACAATGTGTAACCTGTTGCGAGTAAATGATAAACTGTTCTGGGTGCAGCCCTGGTTGCCAAGTACTCACATTTCATGTTGTTACCTCTCAGAGGAAAAACAAATAACTGTCATTTGAAAGTAGGTAAGCAGAAAAGATGCTGCATATTGATTTCTTACTTTTTTAAAAGAGTCAAGAAGATAACAATTGCACTGGAAACTATATTGCTAAGTTTATTATTTTCTATATATATTTTAAGACAACAGCACAAGATGCCAAACCAGAAACAGGAGAAAGCTACCTGCCACTGTAAGATAGAGCCTATAAGGGACTTCTTATTCCTTAAATAATCCTGATATTTCACTTCTTTTGCTCACCTCTGTTTGCCTCTCAACCAATCAAAGTGTGAAAAACTTGAGCACAAAGGCTAGAACTGCCTGGACCTCAGGCTGGATGACCCTAAGTTTCAGGCTTCCAACACAGCCACCCCCCTTTCCTGCCCACACCACAGATAGGCACACCAGGTGCAGCTGGCACTGCACTTTGGGGAAACCTATGTGCCTTTGGGTTGATGCAGTGGCCTATCAAATGTACTCTGTTAAGCACTGTGGTAACTCTGACACCCTACATCCTTGCTGAGACCCTGACTTGGTCAGGGGGTAAAGACAGCCTGTGTTCTGTTTGCCTTGTGAGACAATGAGTGTGATAAGATTCAGGAAAAGTTAAATATTCACATAGTGAAAAGGCATTTTCCAGTTATGCTGACCAGGACAAACACTACAACATCCATTAATCTCCATGTTCCAGGCTGGAAGCTCATCATGGGCTGAAGTCACTATCTAGCCCCACGGAGCCCTGTGGAGGACTATGCAACGATCAACTGTGTTCATCATTTGAGGTGAGAGGGAAGGGCGTCACCTTCCTGTGAAGCATCTGGCACTCGCTCCAGTCAGTGGCAGGATGCTGGCTGCAGTGGACATGGCTGTGCTCCAGTATGGCAAGAGTTACGTATCCTCCACTGAGTTAAAACAGCTGATGCAGCCAAACATCACCTCTAGCCAGGCTGACCCGTTTCCTGTGCACATATGCCATGCTTACCAGCACCTGTCACTTACCCCAGCCCCTGAGGAGTTCAGTCTTCAGGTAATTTTTTCCCAATGTGGGGGGCCCACTCTTCTTCCTACAGACATTGGTGTGACTTTGTTGCCATCATGTCCTGTGAGTTTGTCATCCTCAGCATTCAGAGACTTCAAGATGCAAGTACGTATAGAAAGGCAAGGGGATACAGTGGCCGCAAAGCTGCATAAAATAGTACACAACTCAACACTGATGACAGGTGCTTGCTGTCTGACCTAAATTTGAAATGACTTCATCCTTCTTTAATATGAAGAGGTCTTACAGGCTTCATTATTAGAGCTCTTCCTTTTTTTCCTATTTGTATGTGTGTATGTGCACATTTCCGCTGTCCTCTCCCCACCCCTGTTTCTCCCTCCACCTCACATCAGTGTACACTGCAGACTTCCTCTCTCACTTTTATAAGCTGCCAAAAGTAAAGTGACCTGGTTACACGTCCAGCTCTGCAAGCTGCCTCAGCAATGCTTTTCCTCCCTCTCTGCAGTGGTCCTAGGGAAGCACACTGCCCTCAGCCTGGCAGTGCCTCTGAAGCAGGAAGGTTATGATCTGCATCACAGCTCATCACCACAGCTCACAGACGTGACATCTGCACTCACTGTCTTGTGACAACTCTATTACAAAGACTGTAGTCACTGACTGGCAGAAGCCAGGGAATAAGGTGATGATATTATTACTATTGTTGTTATTATTATTACTATTGTAATCAGTGTGAGCTGCTGACAGAATATGCCTCTCCGGAAATAACTCATTAATTCTGAGCATTGCCAATGGGAGGAGCTGCTCAGAACCCTGATCCGGCAGCACTTACGCAGCAGGATGCCCGTGTTATCAGTGAGGAAATCCACAGGCTTGACTCTACGTATGCTAGTGTCCTCACTAGTTCCTGAAGGCAGTAAAAAGAGAAAGTCCTACCCATCCTCATTCAGTGCTCTTAGGAATGTTTGCTACAGTGAGATGTTCCTGTTTATTTCTGCCATTCTAAATAGTGAGGGAGTCAATTTGCCCTCACTGAGACTCAAATTGACCCTCCACCAGTCCCTCATGAAACTTCTTTTGTCTCTTTTTTCAAATGTCGTTGTTATAATAAATACCTGTAATAAACTATATTCCTGGGTCCTTATGGTTACATGTAAACCCAAAGACTTTAATGTAACAGTTAAGATTTAGGAGATTTCTTGCCACCACACTATTATCATGGATGTTAGAAAAATAAAAACTTATCATCCAATCTGTTCCTTTGGCTGAGGTACCATTATATTTCCATACCACTCTTGGTCTAACCAACTGGAGGTTAGTAAGAGTATCACTTGGGAGGACTGTCCAATAAAGCAAAAATACAGTGATTTTGCTTTCTGGATTTGTACTAAATATTTCCACTGTTCAATTTTATTTCCATGCCTTCCAATATTTTCCTAAGTTTTTTCCAGATTTGTAGCGTGGAGCTAGGCAAGGAGATCTCTGATAAGTCCAGCTTAAGAACTCGGACGTAAAATAGAGAAAGCTTCATGATTATCCCATTTTCATGAAACTCCTTGTTCCGTGTTAGAAGAAAGGCAGTTCCAAACATGCTTGCTCGTTTATGAGATGCTTGCAGAAGCTGACTCACTTTCAGCCACTACAAACAGTAAAATACCTCCAAAGTTCAAGCAAATCCAGCAGGCTTTTGGGACTGCATCCTGACTGGGAGTCATCAGCACTGTGTCACCACTGAAAGCAGAGACACTTCATATGGCCTCAGAATTCTGCCCTTCATTGGGAAGCATATGAAGATCAAGAGAGTTGGTAAAGTGCGAAGCAATCTCATTTCCTTAGGCAAAGGGAGGTGTCAATGAAAATTGTCTGTCTATGATAAGGAACAAGACCAGAAAGAGGATTCTTTTCCAGAAATGCATTAAGTATTTCACTCCCAAGTGCAAGGATATGAGCAGACATATGTATATGAAATCAAGTATAGAAGTTTTATATTCAAGCCCTAGAAAACTTCAAGGACCCAAGATGGAACCCAAACCTGAATGTAGTCAGATGAGGCCTTTCTGGGTAAATGGGCTCTGCAGATAGTTGCTAGGGAGGGGATGCTGGAGCACCACTGTTTCCCTAATCACTGTTGTGACTTCATGGGCTTGCTGCTGTCTGTCCACACACACACACATACAGGGCAGAATGTTCCATGCTGGTCCCTGGCTCTGCTGAGATAAAACCTCACCTTCCCTCTCTCAAGTGTGAGGTCTGAACCAAAAATTGCAATAAAAAACACAGAATCATAGATTTGTTAAGGTTGGAAAAGACTTCTAAGATCATTGAGTCCACCCATTAAATAAACCTGACTGATGAAAGCACCTGGTGAACTATTACATTTACAGCCTATTTTCACCCCAGAACCCTTTATATTCCATACTTCAGTGTGGCTAAGTATTTGAATTATTTTTTAAAATTTATTTACCTTATGTTTTTCTCCCATCTATAGGGTAATTTTGTTCCTGTCTGCTCATAGTTTTGTCTTTCTGAATCCTTGTAATCTCCCTAGTCTCATCAGGATTTTTTATATCTTCCAGTTAGGCATAATCTGTACATTTGTTAACATGCAATTAATTAATTCCATGGGTCATTAACAGATGCTTCAAATAAAGATCAGAAGTTCACTCAACCCAAAGTAAAATCTCTCATTGACTTCTGTGTATTCCAGATCAAACCTCAAAATGTGCCCTCAAACATATCTCTTCAGTTACATTCTCTTGACAAGTACTTCCCTACAGCTGTTTATACTGGGACTGTACCATCCATGCATGCTTTCCTTAATCCCACCTGGCAATATGCAGTCCCTCATTTCTACAGTGCAAAGCCTACCTGGACTAATTTTATGTTCAGTGTTGCATCATGAGATTTAGCAAATCCAAATTTACTGCATATATCCTCTATCACTGCTTTTGAAAAACCAAAGGCCCTGTATGAAACACTGCTAATACTTCTCTGTCTCTTGTTGCTTCAATCTCATAAATCAGAGCTGCTCTGGGGCCAGACCCCACTCAGGAGGGGTATCAGCATTGGCAGCCCTAACACCTGACTGCACCAAGTTCATTCCTGCATACCCCCTTCTAGATGGCACGCAGCCCAAGGCAGAGGTTCTCTGCCATGCAGATAAACCCTTGGAACTGACTTCCCTCCCTCCCTCCCTGCTCTCTGCTCACTTGGCTAATAACCTGGGTTTCCCTCAACATCCTCTTTGGGAGCAAAGTCTTCAGCTCCTTCACAGTCTGGGGTGTGCAGAGCATCTTACTGCTGTCTGCCATTTGATGCCTATCTCTGTGTGACTGTGGGAAGGGAGGAGAGAGGGAGATGGTAAGTAGGGTGTTGGCAAGTAGGAAAGGTCTTCCCCAGCTGTGACAGGGTAATGCGAAGTAGATAAACATTATAGCTGGAGGAATGTTGGGGGTTTTATGAATTAATTTTTAAAGGCAAAGGCTGACTGCACACATTTGCCTGCTGTGATTTGTTCTTTTGACCACGTGTTTACAGAGTGACTTTGAAAAATGTAAGAGCTTTCTCTTTCCCTGGCAGGAGGGAAGCATGGTACAGCCTACCTGCTGTTCTGCCTCTACCAGCTTTTAAACTGAAAGCAAAATAGGCAAGGAGACCATCAGACCTGGCAACTGAGGTGGAAGTGCCCATCATGGGCCCATCATGACCTCAGGGCCAGTCACAGTGAACAGCAGCCTGCCCTCCGTCACCTGTCCCCTGTCCCTCGTGCCTGCCCAGATCCCTTCCCCTGCCCCACAAAATCACTCTGCCTCCAGCTCATTTACAGTCCTTGGGGACAGAGGCTTTGTCCTGCGATCTGTAATAAAGCTGGGTTTATTGTTCATTCTCAGCTCTGCATTACAATTTTTTCTTAGCCCTTGGCAGCCATAGTCAATTCCCAATATAACCTTTCCAGGTTATATTGGAAGCATACAAGCCAGCACAATATTTTTTGCTTTTAACCAAGGTAGATGCAACCTACTGACTACAGTGTGTGCTATAGTCCTCTGTAAATATTACCAAGTCATGATTTCCAACAGTATTGCACACCAAGTTAATCCACATTGGTACTGATCTTTCAGTGTGAAAGTTATTTTGCACAGTAAATGTTGCAGATGTTGTTGTTACCTTTGATGATTAAATCCACATACCATTCAACGCAGCTTTTCAGACCTTCCAGAGGTCTGATTTAACATGGCTAGTTTTTCCTTTTCTTGGCATTTACATCCTACCACTGATCAAGCTCATTGGCAAATTATACAAGATATATTTTTTATTCATATTAGACCCTTTAACTTATACAGGATATTTCAGGATAAGTAATAAGGAGACCGACAATCAACTAGAATTTTTGGGATTATAAAAAGCATTATTTGGGGACTTGAATTTCTCACAGTAGGATTCTTCCAGGCTGGATGGAGGAACAGCGCCATGACACTATGGAGAAATTACCTTTACTGTCACACACATTGGTTTCCTTTGGAAGACAAGGAGAAGGGCAGACCCCACAGAATGGGACATTTTTAATTTCCTGCAGGTTGGGGCCAAAGTCAGGAACAGAAGAGGATATGGGGTCCTGGGCCTGTCTGGCAGCAGAATTTTTGGGGGTCAAAGAGCATTAGCTTGGTGTTGAAGTGGTATTGACTCTAGACCTGTGGGTCTGCTGGCCGTCTGTGTGGCAGTATGCAAGTTACTTTCTATGCTTGTGCTGCGTGGGATGATGAGGCTTCTTACTGGACACTGTCCCTTTTTTGAATTTTCTTGTCAATAGTTGAGAAAAAAAAGTAGTTAAGTTCTAGAAGACTTTTTCTTGACAAGTCCTTGTGTACTTTTAAGCATCTTGTTATCTCCAAAGTTTTTAGAAGTTTATTTATTTCTTCCAATACTCTTTAAGAAGTTGAAGATGACTAGTCTATATCCTCTTTTTTTTCTCCTGCTGTTATTATCAGAAAAACCTTTCTCCAGTTATTTGATATCTCATCTGTCTTTTTCAGGTGCTTACAAACCTGAAGTGGCCCTCAGTTTAACGCAGCCAATACCTCAAAGATTTTAGGATAAAGTGCAGCAGCCTCAGTCAAATGGAAAGCATTAATTTGCCAAAATGCTAACTCCTCTAGTCCTTCACCAGTTCGAGCTCATAGTTGTGTTCACTGTCTGGAAGTTGATTTTTCATTGTTAGTGCATATAAAATAGGGTTTAATGCACCAGGTTTCTTCCCACTATTTGACAGTAAATTCTCCTTTTACAGAATCATTTACATGGTTTCCCTTTTACAGTTAATGTGCTTTTTATGAATCTTCATTCACTAAATTTAGAATAGGTTCCCTATTCTGTTTATCACCACTTTCTGAATAAGAAATGACCACTGATGACTTACAAAAGCTCTTAGGCTGCTCCACATCCTTTCCCAAGAAACTTCTAATAAATTAAAGTCCTACACAACAACTACTTCTGGTGTTGGATGATTTTGTTAGTTACTAGTAAGTTCAACTATGTGATTTTCCTTGCTTGGCAGTGATATTAGACTTCTACTGTGGCCATGCCTGAAACTTTTCACCATCAAGCACTAATTAGATGCCATCCTCACTGAGCTGAGTATGTAGCTACATGGACACAGTTACGAATGAAGCCTGGTTTCATAGGATCACAAAGTGCTTTAGGTGGGAAGAGACTTTTGGAGGTCTCTACTGCAACTCCCAAGGCTGAGTAGGACTTACTTCAAGACTAGACCAAGCCCTCAGGGACTCTTCTAGCTGAGTTTTGAAATCCTCCGTGGATGGAGAGTGCACAGGATCCCTGCTTGCCTGCTTACTCCATGAAAAGGTTTTCCTGCAGATATATTTCTCACAGTTGTTTAAATTGGTGACTGGGAATACATCAGTTGCAAACAAAGCTTTCCTGGTGCCCAGGATTAGGATAAGGCCTGCTTCCTACTTCCTCTCATGGCTTCTCTGAAGTCTGCTGGGAGCTGAGCTCACGCTATGGCTTTTCTCTCCATCAAATCCCTTATGGACTTTACATACTGGGTGTCTCTTGGGCTGTTCACTGTTGTTCTGAAATGCAGATGAAATTTATTTTCATGGTCATCTCTGTTCACTTTATCTCTCTGCTAAGTTTTGTTCCAGTAAAGCAGTGGCTTCATAGACTTGCAAGGGGCATGCACACATCTGTAGGCATACACAAACACATTCGCAAACACATTTGTGCATGGAAATATCTACAGAAAACAACTGTATGTGTATGTATGTTTATTATTTTCATAGGATTTCTTGTTAAAAATCATAAACAATATACAATTTCAAGCAAACTCTTATGTGCTTATTTATTAGCTCTTCATGTTCATTATATTTGCTTTGGTATGCCACAATATTTTTCACTCAAAGACTGCTGGCAAGACATCTCAGCAGACCGGCTTGTAGCGGCACAGTGCTGTCACCAGGAGAACTCATTTCAGTCAGGGCAGTGTAGTGTAGAGATGGTTTGATGCCTGAAGGCTCAGGCTGGAGCCAGTGACAAGCATAACCACAGGAGAAGATGGGTAGAGGACACCCCTTGGAGTAGTCTGGTCCCCACTGAGGCCAGCAGCACTGTCATTTTTCTGCAGCTTCCAGCTTGACCCTAGAAATGAGGAGAGTATGACAACATCTTTGCCCTCACTTTGCTCAGCTATACAGGGAAAATATTTGAGTGGAGGGGTCTGGTCTCCTCACCAACCCCCCAAAAAAATCTGTGGTCTCCTTTCTGAGGCAAGGGGAATTATTTTTCTGCTCAGCAGAGCAAAACCAGGGCACAAACCAGCTCTCTGCAAGCAGAGACAGGCACTGAATTCATTGAATAATCTGCTGCAAATTATTTGCCCAGCTCTATTAATTAATGCTTGTGAAGCACTTGGAGGGTTAAATGCCCTTGAGCCATCATTCACCTAAGCTTTGCCCCTGAAATGACATCAATGAAAAATCCCTAATAGTGGTGGCGGTGGTGGTAGCAGCAGCAGTAGCAGCACTGAATTTTCAAACCCTCCTGAGGCAAGAAAACATGATTTTCCCCTTCATTTTATGGTCTGTTGAATCTTCTGTTTTTCTTGTTATATAGCAGGAATAATGTTCATGGCCTTGGAGTATTCTTGTGGTTTTCCAAATGCCTCAGATTTAATTTGGCGTCTTCCACACACAAAGAAATTTATTGCCTCGTATACTATTTCGCTGTGAATGCTGTCCCTTCCCCAGTTCTGTGGAGGTGTCCTGGAGCCTAACAATGATCCCACAGAGTTGTTTCTCAGCTGGTGAGAAGCCCTGCCTGGTGCCTCAGCAGACAGGGATCACACAAGAAGTCAGCCCCTGATGGGGAGGAGAGGTCAACCCAGACCTTTAGCATTGGTCTGAGCTCCAAACACTCATCTCAGAAAACAAATAAGAAAACATAATAAGAAGCACACACAGCCTCTTTGTTACCAAATCCAAACCCCAACGTGTAAGAATAAGCTTTGTGAGCAGGGCGGTCTCCACAGTGAAAAGCACCCAAGGGTAGGAGGCAGGGGCGGGAATTTTCTGGCTGGTGGTGCCCACTCTCTGTCTGGGGCTCAGCAGGATGGCCTGGGGTAAAGTCTTCATGTCTGAACCTCTCTGAGGGCTGGTACATACTGTAGTTTCAGGGCTGACACAGTCCTTGTCTAAATGTAGAAGGCTTATTATGACTGTTTCTCATCCACCCAAACATATACCAGGTTGCACGGAGAAATAGGATAATAAAGGTGTCCCCCAATCTGCCCTTGACACTCAGGTTTCTGTCCTGCCACCCCCTGTCAATGCCATGTGGGTTGTTACAATACCTATAGCCAGAGAAGTACATGAACTGCAGCTTCAGGGTGCTCTGAAACCAAAGGGAAAGTCCTTTTCTGCTTGCATAGGTGCTGTAAAAGGGCTGTAGATCATCCTACTACCATTGGTATTTCTTGCACGGAAGTATGTGATGGTTGCGGCTGCTTGCCTACCCTACATCAAATGCTAGCGTTTCCAGCTTGGAGTCAAAATGCTTGAAACATACAATGGGTGAAAAGAACATCTGTGGGACCAAAGGAGGAATAATCTGTCTAAATCACTGGTTTGGTAGAAAAGCTGCTGCCTTGAAAACCCAGGCTATGTTCAAAGGAACACCTTTAAGGTCCATACTCCTAACGGAGTACACGACATTCTTCTGTGCAGGAACCCCATGTTTCAAAGCCTTTTTGGATGCTCCAAAATCCATAGGGTTCTCCATAGCATCATACAACTGTTCTTGTAAGGCCCCAGGATGCAATGACACACTTCAGAGTAATAAAGATCTGGTCTGCAACATCTTCATGGTAGAGTGAATTACAGCACTGAGCTAAATGGTAGATTGCGTCAAAGTCCAAGTCTGTAGGAAGACACTGAACAGCTGCCAGCAGCCTTCTGCCATAGGGCACAACAGTATGTGTGATACAGGTCACTGATCTAGCTATATCAATTCAGATACATACCTGAAAATCTCCATTTTTTTTATATTTTTAGCTCATTTTCTTATTAAGCATTTGAAATTAAAGGAGACTCACAACCCTGCAAGTGCTTTGCATTAGGCCAATCCCATTTGGGCTGATTGCAAAGAGGAATAAATCAGATGATTCTATTTCCAGATTGGGATCAGGTCAGATAACTATCACCTCCCTTCCTTTCCCTGACCTCCATTAATGCCCAACTTCACTGTCAGCTCCTGCAGTGACAAGCACTGTCCTTCACATGTTGCTGAGACATGAAATGGCAGGGGAAAGGCTTCCTGTGATGGCCTCAATTCCCATTTCCAGGTGCAGTACCCAGTAAGGATGTAGGAAGGCACACTGCGCCTCGCCTTTCCTAAGCTCCCCGCCCAAGGCTACTGTTGCCAAACCCTGTGCTATCATCGGATATGTGAAGGGAAAACTGGCCTCTTCCTGACCTTCAGCCACGTGGACACTAACTGCAATCTGCAGCTGTACCTGGAGGTGAAATGGGCAGGGAGTAAAGCCCTGCATCAATCCTGTCCACTGCTGGCTCCAGGCTGGAAGCGCAGGGGTCTGTCAGGTTTACCAGGATGGAACAGAGCAGTACCAAACTCTGTGTGCGATGGCTGTGGATGCAATTGCCCTCGGATCCACCAGGAAACTGAGGGCAGAATAGAGTGTGGGGGAGGGATGAGGGATGCCTGGAAAGAACATCCGTCTCCATGGATTCGGTCATCTACTGCTACTCATGTTCATATCTCTGCTGGATGAAGAGCAGAGGGTGCGCCTGGAAGGCAGCCATGTTTATCAAGACATGTTCTGTCTTGGAGGCAAATGACCTGTGTGGAGGTGAGAAAGGACAATCATGGCTGTGGATAGCACTAATCAGTGGTTAACCTCGTTGAAATGAGGGAGAGAAGAGAAGAGAAGAGAAAGGGAGGACAGAGGGAGGGATAGATGAGTGGATGGATAGATGGAAAGAAAAGAAGAAAAGGGAAGGGAAGGAAAAGAGGAAAGAAAATTTCAGGCAAGGCAAGGCAAAGGCAAGGCAAGGCAAGGTGAAAGGAAGAAAGAGGAAGAGAAAGGGAGAAAAGGAAGTAAAGAAGCAAGGGAGGAAGAAAGAAAGAAAGGAAAGAAGGAAGGAAGAAAGAAAGGAAGGAAGAAAGGAAGAAAGGAAGGAAGAAAGGAAGGAAGAAAGGAAGGAAGAAAGGAAGGAGGGAAGGAGGGAAGGAAGGAAGGAAGGAAGCAAGGAAGAAAGAAAGAAAGAAAGTCAATTGGTCTGTTCAGCCTGGAGAAGATGAGACTGAGGGCATATCTTATTGCAGTCTATAACTTCCTCACAAGGGAAAGAGAAGGGGTAGACCCTGATCTCTTCTCTGTGGTGACCAGTGACAGGACCCAAAGGAATGGCCTGAAGTTGTGTCAGGGGAGGTTTAGGTTGGATATCAGAAAAAGGTTCTTCACCCAGAGGGTGGTTGGGTACCGGAACAGGTTCCCCAGGGAAGCAGTCACAGCACCAAGCCTACCAGAGTTCAAGAAGCATTTAGATAATACTCTCAGGCACACAGTGTGACTTTTCGGGATGGTCCTGTGAAAAGCCAGGAGCTGGACTTGAAGATCCTTGTGGGTCCCTTCCAACTTGGCATATTCCGTGATTCTGTGAAAATATATGCAGGTTTTTTGTCACGTAAAAGCAGCTTTCACTGATGCATGGCACTTAGAGACGTAGAACATGCAGCATCTCCTAGGCAAATAAATCATCAGTATGATATACTGACAAAAAGGATAGGAAAACAGGAATATTTTTCTCTCTGGAGAAATCTGGACTAAGTCCCTGTGGTGGTAGAAAACTGCAGTGGGATTTTCTTTCTTTGTGCAGAGCCTATGCTCTACAGAAGGTTCAGCTGAGCCCTTTCCTGCCTCAAAGGTACCAAGTTCATCCTGGCACTAGGGACTGATCTGAGCCTGGGCCCAGGTCTGACCCAGGAGGTACAGGGATATGTGGGATGGGTGTGTCCACACACCACATTTGCTCAGTCTTATGACTCAGGACACTTATCAGAAGCAGCTGTTGCCAGATGGCTCATGTTACCACCATGTATCACTGCAGAGGGTTATTTCTTTCTGACCTATTCTCCATACAAATGTTTACAGCTAATACCCATGCCATGGAACTCTCCAGCATGCACAAGCTGCCGGTGTGTCCTCGCAGACCTCTGATAGGGGCGCCAGTGAGGATGCACCAAAAATAGCATATCAGAAGCTGATGTAACTATAGTGCTTTATGGATCTTCATTTCTATTGTATGAAAAGTGTCCCTTTCACTAATCACCTCCTTTGAAGGTTCACCTTCCAGTACACCCTCTAAGCTGCAGCCTTATGTGCTTTCTCAACACTCCTGCCTTTTTGCTTTGCTCTACCAAGCCAGAATGGCCAGCATTGGCTGTGATGCAGAGGTGAAAGTTGGCTGGCACGCAGGGGTACAGCCTGAGATCTCCTGAGCTCAGCCACAGCAGTGCCAGCACTGCAGCCCCACTCCAATCTGGCAATATTCTCACCTGGGTGCCATGAGTCCTCACAGCCTGACCAGCAACTCCAGTCCGACTAGGAGAGGAGAGCCATCTGAATCTCCTCATGCTCCTCTCATTTGCACAGGAGGCTGGTGAGTGTGTGTGTGTTTATTCAAGAAGAGGATCGATTAATTAGGTGATGATGGGAGCGAGAATGCTCTCCGGGCTATGCGTCTGCCCCCTACCAGATTTTACTGGCATTTTCTGAACATCTTCTATTAGCTAAGTGGGCACAGCTTGTATGAAAACAAATACAATAATGCTCAGTTATTGTTTGGTGTGATGGGAGACTGGGATTGTTGGGGGTTTTTGTTTTGGTACTTTTTTTTACAAGTATTGTTTCTATTTGTCATTAAGGCTCACTTTCTAATCTATCTTTGCAAGAGTTTTGTCTTTTTTGACATTTGTCAGTTGCATGTAGCCAGAACTCTCTTCCCTGTCCTGAAGAGGCATTTAAGGCCAATCGGTTTTTGTTTATTTTTTTGTTTTTCTTTTTCTTTTCAGAGAAGACAACTAGAAAAGGCAGGGAAAAAAGTGCTTGTAAAGAAAGACAAACATATAATTAGCAAAAATAAATACATCATTATTTAATGGTTTTCATGCATGTTACTGTTTCAACTGCTCATTAATTGTTTCATCCAGATTGTAAAATATTCATATTTATATCTTACTCTGAAAGAGATGTGATGCCCTGGAGAGGCTAATTTTTGGTTTGCAGATTGTTTACAAGCTGTCAATTGCAATTTGAATATATTTGCAATTCATAAGGTTGATAAATAACGTAAGTCACATGGCACAGTTTCTGCTTCTTTTCTGCTTCTGAGCTGTAGCACATCCCTGTGTAAGTAACACCAAGGTAGGCAAGCATTTGTCTCCCCATCTGCCTCTCAAATCACACATTTAATGGAGCAAGCAAATAAAATACTCAAGAGTACCTCTGGATCTCATAATAGTAGTCTGTCCCACCTGACTCCCTGGAAAGCTCTGATCTCGTGGCATTGTGTGTGGCCACCTTTAGCTGAGCCGTGTCTCAGTTACAACTCACACATGAGCAGGATGAGTATTCTGTACATTTTCTCTATAAGGCACCTAGAGCACTGGGAGACAGCCACCCAGAAAGGGATGAAAGGAAAACTATGCCACGGTAACTGCAAGCTTTGTGTGGAAGGGAGTGACTGAAAACCTGGTGAGGTCTGTTTCGTTATTCCAGACGTGGGGGTGACTGTTCTTTGAGGGATGAATAATACAATTATTAACACAACACAGTTTTCAAATTGCATTTTACAATAAAAATGCTAAATACAGCATTTACTTCTGGATTCTATTTTTCCTCTGTATTTGAAGTGAACTTCTTTAAGGGCTTCATAAATAAAGAGAAAATCTTTGAATACTCCTAGGTGGTGAGGTTATATTTCAAGTATTATGGCTTTTCATTTTGTTTCTCCTTGGTACCAATTTTGTTTGTTGGAATTGGCCCCATTATACACAAAGAATTACACTAGAAAGTCCTTTCACTTCATCTTCTTGTGTGAAAAAAAACCTGTCTCTTTTCTCCTAAAACCATGGTTACTAAATTGCATTTTGTGTGGCTTGCATGTACATAAATATGAGTAACCACTCTGAGTGTCATAAATCAATAATTTCAAATAGATATATTTCTCTGTCTTTGTGGTGACTGTCTGTATGGTTTGAAATTTTTTCCTAATTTTGAATACAAATCTCTTTTCTGTAGTGTACCCTCATTACTTTTTATCCTTTGCACTGTAAAACACAAAGTATATCCTCTGTGGCAGCCTTCTATGTATTTGTGTCTTCTCAACTTCTTCTGAGTCTCCTCATTTTGACTGATCTTTCCTGATAGACTAAATTTTTATCCAAGATTCTCCTTGGGTTTTTCTGGGTGGTTTTTAGAGAGTTGACATCTTTTTGGAGGTCAGGTTCTACAAGACTTGACTCTATATCAGTTAGGATTGTGTGCTGTCTTTTGCTGTAGGGATGTTTTTGTCTCAGCTTCTATTTGTGCAGATAATTCCTTTCAAATAACAATTACTCGCCTTTGTGATTACTAAACTGCAACTATTTTTTCTTAGATTATTTAGCCAATTTCTTATTGCCAGTTTTTGGAGGAACAGATTATTTGCTACTTTTGGGGTACCTGTATGAACCACACAGTTTTTGTTGCTCTCATAAATCTTCCCTGGATGAACCCTCTGGCCTGTATGTGGTTTTGGGCTTCAATCAAGTAGAGACAATCTGGGGTGGATTGAGATCTGAGGGTACCCTGAGGACACCCAACCTGTATCTAAAGGGGGGGGATGGCATATAGCAAAGACAGACGAAGCCAAGAGACTCTGGGCACTGAGTGGGAGGGAGGTGGACTAACAGAAAAGGGATTACCTAAATTCTGACAGATTTAGGTAGCTAGAGATTTGGACTGGACAAACTCTCTAAAACTGGAGATATTCCTGCCATAGGAAGAATTATTTATTGCAATTTGTGATGCCAAATCACTTATTTTAATAAGTGTTCTGCGTGGACACAGAACATTTTTAAGAAAAATAACCACTTTGATACAGTATGTCCATGCAGACCATCCCCAAGTCTTTCCCACTCATAATGTGAAGCTCTTTGAACTGTGTCAACCCGCTATTAGCATTTACCATGTGTACAGAGTCAATTGTTACCCTGAGGAATGGGATGGATGATGACATGCTTAGATAGTAATGCTTTAAATTAAGATTCCTGAATATGCCTCTGATGTATGGAGGTTAATTAAGAAGCTATTGTGAGCTGAATTAATACCATTTGCTTATTGAAAACATAAGTCATGAGAATTAACAACAAAGTCATAAATATGTTTCCCTAAGGGCCAGATCCCTCAGCTCTTACTCATTTGAGCAATCCTTACTCATATGAGTAGTCCCACGGAATTAATTGAGACTACATGTATGAGTTCATTTATCTGTATGACTAAGAAGTTGCATAGTTGGGTCCCACACAAGCATTAATCTAAAATGAATATGTTTTTAATGATAAATGGGTATTTAGATGGACTATAATGATTGTTTACATCCAAGCCTTGTTTTAATAAGACTGGTTTAGCCTGCCAAGTAAATAAATCCAGCTTTTTATTAATAATCATGTGACAGAGATCCAACAATTACCAATCAAAAGCAGAATTCTGACATAGACAAAACCAAGTGTGAGGTTTCATTAGGTCCATTAGAAATACATACATTTTTACAGATAGCTGAATGGAAAGCTGGTACATCTTGACCACCAAATTGAGTGTCATGATTCCTGAGCCAGTTCTGAGTGAGTTTGCTCCAGAACCAAAAGCAGGAAAGCCATCGGGGTGAGAGGTAGGGATGTTTAGCTGGGAGCGCAACAACCTAGTCCATCCTGCTGTTGCAACCCAAGAGGGTCATTTTATGTGGTATTGCACTCTGCCATGTAAAATGACTATCTCACACCCTGCTGGATCAGGGCTCTCCTCCTACATTGCTGCCACACCTTTATATTGTAAGCAAGGTAAGAGTCAGTGAACTCACACCTCCTCAGCATATGCTGGCAGCACTAAGCAGAGCTGTACTCTTCCTCTGGTATTGGGAACAGGAAGAGATGGCTCCCCTGGAGCTAGTTTATCCCAAGTCTGTTGACCAGCACTGAACCAGCCAGGGGTGGGTGTTCAGGAAGGAACAGAGATTTCCCTCTTCTGAAAGATCACCTTGGACTAACCTACTTCCATCTGCTCCCCTGATAAAAATCTTCTGTGGGGACACTTCAGTATTCACAGAGAGCAAATGGTGCAAAGAAAGTAGCTGTTCCCTTCCCTGTGGTCTCAGTCATATGTGAGATGCAACCACCATTCAAAGTGAGTGGCCAGGGCTTGGTGACTCCCAAGCAGAATAGTTGTGACATCAGCTGATCATTAAAAGTCCTATGAAACCACCTTCTGGGGCCAGACATAACATAGCTTCCTTTGTACCTCTAGCTGCACTTGAGTGTTATGTCAGTGGAGACCCTTTTGGTAAAAAAAACAGTGATACTTTCCTTTTCCAGACTTCAGCTTTCAGGGTTGTTTGGATTTTTTAGATTTTCAGGAGAGGAAGGAAATTAGAACAGAAAAACTTACTGGCTGTTGACAGAAACAGTTCAAATGGCTGTCACCAGCCAGAAGGTTTTCTTTCTTTTTCTGCTCCCTGACTATGTGCATCTTCCCAAACTTCATCTTGCAATCCTTTTATGCTGTAGTCCTTCCTCCCCTTTACAGTGCTAACAACTGCCTGAGGATGTGGAGGGAAAGGTTTGCTTCAAACTAGAAGGAAGCACCACAAAGAGTGTTTCTAGAAGCTGTCCTTCTAGCCCAGGGTCAGGTTCCGTGGAAGACCAAGAAGTTGTATGAAGTCAAAATAAGGCCTCATTTAGAGAGTAAAACAATCTAAAGCTAATTTACTCAAACTTTTAGTGATTTAACCACTGGAAATTGATATTAATGCACACTTTGACATTTGATTTTCTGCATTGGGAAATGAAACAGAGTTTTTTGCTGCACATTTTGATTTTTGGATGTCCTTTAAATCCCTCAAATCCATGTCACCCACCTAATGGATACAAATTCAACACGAAGAAAAAGCTAAACAATTCCTGCCTGATTTATACGCACCTGTTATAGCAGGGACAATCATGATTTGAGAAAGACTGCTTGCTGTTGGGCCTTTGTGACATATATTTCCTCACCCCCAAAAGTTATTTGCATTGCAAACACTTTCTTCCCCCATTCCACATTAGAGGTATGTAATAAAAATAACAAATTGATACAGCAGATTAAATAAAAGTAATAAAAGTTTCCTAAGTGGCCTGGGAAGCTCTATTATGTTCTAGAATATTGAATTTATCTTAAAGAGCATAATTTTTATTCTCTCTTTTTATTTTTACTTTCAGCTGTCACCAGTGAATATCTGGACCTATGGAGAGTGTGTCCTGCCTCGTCCATCCTTTCCCTGGGTCCCCAGAGCTGTTTTAGGAGAAAACGGTCACTCAACAAGGCAAGATGGGCCATAAATGTTGTGATTGCATTCATGTGTGAGTTAAGTGCTAAGCAAAGGCTCTACCAAGGAATCTGATCTGTAGGGAATTACTGCGGGAGCCAAAGTGTTCCTCTGTACAGCTCCAGAACCCTTTTAGTGCCTCCCCCCCCCCCCCAGGTTTGCACCTCCTTCTGGGACCTGACAAGGTAGAAGTTAATGACAGCAGTCAAGGCCCTGAATCATCAGGTCACGCTGCCTTTGCTCCCCCTTCAAGCCCCTTCACAGCAAGTAAACAGACCGGGCTGTAGACTGGAAATGTGTCCTCTGGTACTTCCGCAACACAAACAGTGTGGTAATGGAAAAACAGTCTATTTATCTTCAGAGTGTTAGCAGATGGCAGCTCCTTCCCGCTCCCGCTCTCTGCTGCAAGCCAAAGTCCCTAGTGCATCCCTCGAGGCCTTTGCTGGAGACAGACATTCTCCAAAGCCGCTCAGCAGGATGTACACCAGGTACAAACAATTCCACACACTCTTCTCAGGGGCTTATAGATCGACTGCAAGGGGGAGGGCACACAGAGGTTACCTGTAGATGCACCTACTCTGGGTAGAATATTGCACAGATGCATCAAGCTGCTATAAAACGGGGCACTCCGGACTTCCTTTGCAGTAAGCCAGCAGAAGGCATGTCTTTGTCCTTTCCCAGCTGGCATCAAGTGCCCTTCTGCCCTCCCAGGGACCTCAGTTAGCACAGCCTGTTGCCCCTACAAGTCAACAGGCAGCTCTGTTTCAGCTGTTTCTTATAAGAGAGAGACATGAGAAAAGGTGGTCGTGATCTTCCTGCCACCCCTTTTTGCTGCATCTCCAGAGCCCACAGGTAGGTGCATGACCTCTTCCCAACCCAGCTGAGCCAGATACAAGCCCCTCTGGGGACATTTGCTGCCCCTCTCTTGTCAGGGCCTGGTGCCAGCCGCAGATATCTCAGCTAGGCGGTTTGTGGGAACACTTCACTCAGTGCCTTCGAGCCATTTGTTACACTTCAACTTTTCCATCTTGTATATGTAAGGCTTAGATCTGCAGTCGATTCATGAGCATTTCTGATTTTATCTGTGGATTCTCAGCTTACTGTGTTGTTGTTGTGAAGGTGGGAATTGATGCGTACACAAATTAGGGGCCTCTTGTCAGGTAAAGATTGAACTACCATACTGCCCTGTTAACAGCCTTGACATTCAAATATTCACGGGGATCATTGACTGTCATCTTATTCTCTGATGGAGACCTGAGCAGGAGTTCAGAGAGAGCATGGCTGGATGAGAACTGCAGTTTGGCTTGCAAAGCACCATGCTGTGCTCTGACCTCACAACTGGACTTCACGTCACCTCACTCCAGACGTTGCATCTTCTTCCAAGAGCAGTCACTCCTACAGTCAAAGGGGGGAAACATGGTTTTATACATAGTGGCTCATCTAAAGTACTTTAGATACTTCCTTTAGGAAGAGGTGAGTTGCTACAAAGTTCTTGCAATGTCCTGGCTAGAAAGTAGATGCATGGTTGTTTTGCAAAAGACACGGCTCTGCACACTTTGCTAGCCAAATCCTGGCTGTCCTGAACTGGGTACCAAAAAATAATGGATACCTCAGAGAGGTTGTTCTTATGTTTTCTCCAGCTGTGCCGTTGTGTGGTGAAGGTCGCCAGTATTTGTAAAGTGCTTACCTTCTCTAGTAAATACACATTGGGTATCATCAGCCAGCACCAGACCTCTTTGGGATACGTAACAGCCTTTGCACCTTTGGAGCAGTATATTCTGATATTCATGTGTCCCTAGGCAGCCTGGAGACACAAGGACACCCAGTTACTTCTGACTCACCTTTCTTCTCTCTTTGCAGAGAGAAGGCAGAGGCAGTTGTACCTCAGTCAGCATCAGTAGCAGTGTTTTAGTCAGTGTTATTTTAGACTTCTGTTTTGAGTTAAGCCCAAAGATATACACACATCTGAAAAGCACCTGAAAACAGGTAGCTGCTAGCTGCTGTGAAGAACCTGTAGCCTCTTCCCAGATTATCTTGCTGATGCTGCTTTTTGCACCTCTTTTCTTTTGGTCTTTCAGAGAAGAAGCAGTCAAGACAAGTAGAAAGGCTATGCCACTGGCCATGTAGACAAGAGAAAAGGGCACCAGTAGAGACATGGTGCCCTTTTCACACTTTTGTTTCAGCCATGACAATTTGTCTCTGCTCCCCTCTTGGCCTGCAGCTGGGATGAACACTGCTCTTACTCCTGCGGCTGCCTTCCTGCTGCATAGTCTTTGTGCTATCCCTTAGAGATATTGTGGAAAGAGTGAATGGAATGGAATGAAATGAAACTAATGCCAAGCCCACCTATGTGGTTTACATAATCCTGACAAGTCACAACAGAATTTGGAGGCTGCATCTTACTCAAGAGGAAGTGATGGCTCCTACAAACCATGCATATTTCTTCAGGAGGTTTATTTGCTTTTCGCCATCTAAGTCACAATTACTCACTACAGCAGCAATGTGCTACCCCTCAGCAATGCACTTCCTCTGATGCTTGAAGGGGTGTCCTGCTTTTGGCTCCCCACAGCACACCTGACTGTGCTGCAGCCAGTCTGTGGCTATTCTCTGTCTCAACATCCTGTCAAAGGAAAGCAGCGTAAGATCCCTCACAGGCACATTTTAGATGTGTAATGTTGATATGCTTCATAAAACATATCAGTGCATTTCAAAAGTTATTTCTAAAATTTAGGCACATGAGTCATAAAATACCGAGGAGTGGAAAGTATCCCATATGCCAAACAAGAACCACCACACGCATGAAAGCCATGAAGGAAATGGGCAGCAGCCAGTGGCACAGCAGGAGCTGGTTTTCCTCTGTCCTCCCTTGTATTCCAATGCTTGTAAAATCATAAGCTCCAGTGGGAAACACAGAGGGCAAAATGTATGTCAGCATATAATGGAAGTGGGGGTGTGGGATGTGTGTGATTGTCATGGCATTCAGGTTCATTCCAAATTTTTCATGGAGCTTTGGCACCAGCCTGACTTGAACAATTCATGGCCAAGCTGAAACTGCCTTTGAGGTCTCTCAGATCATTATATAACTCATTGAGTGTTTCTGAGAACATCAAAAAAGCAAAACCCAACTTCCCTCCACCTGGTATACACACGTCCTGATGGCCATCAACTTGCTAACTGCATCATTAATAATGACAGAATCTGGCTGTCCTGTTCACAGTTACTGTCTTTAAGATCACTTACTAAGCAGAGAATGAAGGGAGTGTCACAAAGAATCTATTAAGTTTCCTGGACCCGGGAGGGATGTGTGAGGACAAGGCAGGTCTCAGCTTGCTATATAGAAGCTCACAGCTGCAGACCTGTGGCATTTACCCTGCTTTACCACAGCAAGGCTCCCACTAAGAAGCTGCTGTACCTAGATGTCTGTGTCCTCCTTAACTTCAAACCTCTCAGGAATGCCAAATGTATTGCCTCCAAGCCAGGATTTTCAACATCAGCCTTCATCAGTTCTTCAGCTTGTCTGTCACAGTATGGTGCAGCTGAACCATTGACCTCATCACTGGTACTAACTGGGTCATTTATTCCACTACATCAATTTGTTCAGCTGAGTATAGGAAATAGTACATTAAAGACAGAGAATCCTGTGTTTCTTTCCTAACCTTCCAAAGTCATGTCAAAACATCAGAGGAGACAGAGAGCACCAGCAGCAGCACACTCATCAGGGAGTCTCTTGGGGCAGTAGAAACGTATACTGACATAAAGAACACAATTCAAAACAATTAAAGTGTTTGCATAAATTGGGTTTGGATTTTTGCAAATCAAAAAATTACAAGAGCAAAACTGAGGCAGGTCAGCAGTAGAAGCTCTTTGGATTTTGCCCTAAAAAATCCAGAGAAATCTCTTCCCTTTAAGGCCATGAAGAATTAGTGACTTACTGGAGTGAAGGCTTTGTGGGTGGTTAAAGCTCTGTGGACATTCACATTTAGCACAGGGAAGATGTGATACCAAGATAAATAAATTCAGAGTAGGACACAACAAGCTGTAAAAAATACAGAGGTGGTTGCTGAGTAAAAAGATTTCACTTGACACTTTGCAATAACTCGTGTGAATGAACCCTAGAGATCCATTTCACAGAATAACATAGAATAGCTGACAGTGGGAAGAGACTCATGGAGACTGCTAATCCAACACCCTATTCAAATCAGGGATAGATAGAGCAGGTTGCCAGGACTGTATCCAGTCACATTTTTTTATTATGGTCAAGAATGGAGACGGCACAACCTCTCTGGGCAGCCTGTCACAGGGTTTGACTACATTAACTGCAAAAAGTTCTTTCTTACGTTTAAATGGAATTTCCTATGTCAAGTTGTGTCCACCGCCTCTTGTGCCATCACTGGACACCACTGAAAAGTCTGGCTCCTTCTTTACTCCTTCCCATCAGGTATCTATACACATTGATAGGATCCTCACTAAGCCTTTTCTTCTCTAGGCTGAACAGGTCCAGTGGTTCCAGCATCACTCTCTGTATTTACACCATTCATGACTAGCTTGCAGCAGCACTTCATGTCACTGATCACAGCCTACTGAGCCCAACAATTCATTCAGTTTTCAATCCACCTCACTGTCCATTTAACTAGTCTGTATTTCATCAGTTTTTCTATGAGAATTTTACAGCAGTCAGTGTTGAAAGCCTTACTGAGGTCAAGACAAACAACTTTTACCACTTTTATGTCATCTACCAAGCCAGTCACCTCATCCACCAAGCTAATCATCTCATCATGGAATGCTATTAGATTGTTCAAACATGGTTTCCTTCTTAAAAATCCGTGGTAACCTTTCCTAGTCCCCTTCTTGTCCTTAATACTTGAAAGTGACTTCCAGGAATATTCATTTCACCTTCTCAGGGATTGAGGTAAGGTTGACCATTTATTAGTTTCTGGGTTCTTGCCCTTCTTCAAATGACATATGCTTTCTCTCATCCTTAGAAACTTCCCCCAGCAACCAGAAAAGTTTGAAGTCAGTCAAGATTGGCCTTATGATGGTGTCAGTCTTTTCTTTTTACAGCCAATGTATCTACAGAAGCTTGTCGTATATTGTTTCACACACCTCACCAGATTCAACTCCAGATGGTCTTTGGCTTCTCTAACCCCACCCCTACACACACAGCATCTCTGTATTTCTCTTGGTTCACCTGATCCTGATTCTACACCTTGTTCAGTTCCTTTTTGTGTCAGAGTTTTTTCAGGAGCTTATTGGCCATCCATGCAAGCCTTCTGCCACATTTGCTTGATTTTCTGCCATTGATGTGGACCATTCCTGAGCCTGGAAGAGACCATCCTTGAAAATTAATCAGATCTCCTGGACTACTCTTCTCTCCAGTGCTGCCTCCCATGGGCTTCTTTCAAGCAGATCCCTGAAGAGGCCAAAGTCTCTTATCCTAAAGTCCATGGTGATGATCCCGCTTTTAGCCCTGCTACCTCTCCTCAGAATCCTGAACACCATCATCCCACGATCACTGCAGCTAAGGTTGCCCCAAATCTTCATATCCTTCATAACAGTTCTTCCTTGTTTGTAGGTTTCCCTTGTCAGGTCCTCCATCAACTGTGTCAGAAAGTTATCATCAATGAGCTCCAGAAAACTCCTGTATTCTTGTGTATTCCTGTATTTTCACCCCAGTAGCTTTCAGGTAAACAATTACCTATGCAACTGTGGAATAAAAACAACTGTAGGAACATCAAGAAAAAATATAGATCCACAGAGCAGTAAGCTAAGATGAAATGTTTGTAAATTTTAAGGGAACTTGATGAACTTGCACTGAACCTTGAGTGGATATGTACACAAATTCAAAGAGATCTTGAACTACAAATAGAAGTTGAAATGGGAATTAGGATTGCTTTTAAGGAAGAAGTAAAGAAGTAAGGCTGGTGATGATCTTCAAAGTTTAAATTCATTTTCACTAATCTCAATGGGTTGAGAATGCTGAAAGGACCAGGATCTGAAATCTTCAACACTATTGAAGACTGAAATTTTAGCATGAATGCATTCACTAGATTAAGAACCTTGACTTCAAAAGAAACTGGGGAAGCAAAATATCAGTGTTGCCTATTTCTTGAGCGTTAATCAGCTCTTAGCACCTTTAAGAAACAAACAGAGTAAGTCTGATTTTACAGTTTAATTCCTCTTTCTTCACATTTAGGGAAGAGAGGTAGGGAAGTTGAGTGACTTGCAAGAACAGGTATTAGCATGTAAGAGTTACTGGCACTTCATTGAAAACTCATCTCAGATCACACTCCTCTCTGACTAGGTTTCCAGAAATCCAATTATACCTGGCAGCACTGATAGTTTTTAACATCTAATTACAATGGAAGGAATTTGGAACTGTGGATGTATTTTCTTAAGCCTTTGATATCTTGCCTCATAAAATTAGCCTGCAGAAGTGAAATTCAAATTAACTCCAGTGTGGATAAAACCACCAAAATCTAGGAACTGACTGGATGACACAAACAGTGGGAAAACAGAAACAGCTATATCCTGAGCTGGGAACAGGTCCAGCAGGATGCCACCAGGACTGGATGAGATAAACCGTACATTATATCTGCAGGTTACATGCAATTTATGGTGACACAAACACCAGTGAAGGCAGAGGAAAAACTTTAAAGATCATCTGGAAGAGTTTGTAATGTGTAGAGTGCAATAAAGTATTTGTGATGGAAGTCCAGTAAAATGTCCTAGCATTGGATCCTGTGACACTGCTAAAATTTTTTCATGGGCTTCCTGGAAACATTCAGAGAGGTAGAAAAAAAGCATTCTTTTACTTGTACGGGAAGGACACTGGAGGAGGTTTCACTGTATAGATAAATATGCATCATCCATACCTCTGCCATAGGCTAGATGTGAAGAGAAACTCAATCCTCACAACTGAGTAGAAGATAGATTCTGGATGGATCCTATACATAGGATTTTAATACTATCTAGGCAGTGGCCTAGATGTTCTTGAGGGAAAGTGAAGAGTATCTTTCACAAATGGTCAAGAGGGATGAGCCACCATGACAGCTGTAAATTATGGTCACCTCTGAGGAAGACATCATCTTCTAGGGATGGAAAAAAGGGAGAAGCCCTGAGGGTCAGTGCTCAGTGTTAGGTGCTCCTTTCCCAGGTGGCCCTGGTCTGACCTTGCTGGAATGACAGAGCTCATCCTCCATGTGTTGGCTTCACTCAAAGAGAGCTGGTGTGACTGGGGGGAACTGCAGGAACATCTGCAGGGAGCAACGAGACCCTGATGGCAGCTGGGAAAGGCATGCCAAGGAGGGGAGAGGAGGCAGGTTCACATCAAAGCCTCACCTCCATCACTGGGAGCATAGCAGGTGCTAGAAATGAAATGTAGACAAACAGAAGGAACAGGTCAAATCAGTCATGGACCAAACCTGAGAGATGGACAGCAAATTAATATTGAAGGTACACATGAAAAGCAGCCATAAAACAGCATTACAACAATCGTGAACCTGCAGCCTATCTCATTCTTCCCACCCACCTTCCCAAACAGCTTTCTTCTTCCCAGTCCCTTCTGAAATGAACAGTGCTCAAAACGTCGGTTGTGTTGCCAGCATTTATCTGGGAAAATGAAATCATGACCTGATTTCCTTTTCCAAAACCTTCCTCCTCAACAAAGGTCAGCAAAAGCAGTTATTGATACATCTGAGATAGACAGAATTTCCAGTCCAGTGCCTTTCACAGACAAAAGACCAAACACAGAAGCTCAGTAACCCAAGGTGACTAGCAGAAATATTTTTATGCTAAAAGTTTCTATTTAACAGAAAGACCAGAGAGTAAATTCCACACATTTCACACTAGCAGAAATGTGTCTTTATGACTTCATTTCCTTGCTGCAGTGACACATATTGTAATTGTCAAAAGAATGAAAAAAGGAATGGCTTGCAGCAACAGTGCAAACCCCAGAACACAGGTGAAGTAATTTTAAGAACAGACTGGTGAACTCATGGAATTGCAGAGGTGGGTGGTTCATTAATAATCACATGTCTGTGAGGGAAGAACATGTTTTATTCTAAGACACTGCCGGAGGGTCTGTAGGATCTACCCTGCTACAGACTTCTTTTCATCATCATGACCAGTCTTCTTGAATGAAGATCTGGGAAAGGTCTTTACCCTTTGAGCCTGCGCAGTGGATTTTTCAGGTGAGACACAGTGTACGCTGAGCTGAGCCCACCCTTTAATCCTAAGGTTCATCTGCCGAGGCCAAGTGAGCTTGGACAGTGGCAGTGAGGTCCTCAGGGCTTAGGTTTGTTTAGAGTGACCTTCTCTTAGATGGATGGCCTTACAGGGCTGACGAGCTCCATCTGCCTGGGGGAGTTTCCCTGACCAAGAATCGAACCGGGGCCGCAGCGGTGAGAGTGCTGCATCCTAACCGCTAGACCACCAGGGGTCCTGGGGATGGAACTAGATAACTAATATCTGCTCAGCTCTCCACATCAAGCACTGTTGCCTTCCTCTCATGTCTCTTCTCTAATTAGTGCCTCTTCTTGTCTTAATTTAGGTGTAATTCCCGAATTACAGAGCTGTGTTCTTGATATGTTTCGCTGTTCCTTCAGAAGACAAAAGTCACTAATATTCAGTGAAAAACCTCATGCCTCAGGCTATTAATTGATTAATGGAAATTAAAGAAAAGAGCACTCAGGCCTACTGATTATTTTTCTTTCAAGTGAGAGCACCGTTGTTTGTGCTTGTTTTCTGTTTGCCCATGAAAACTCTGTTACCAATTCCAGTGGTAAAATATTCATATTGAAGTTTAACTCTTAGATGGGGGCTGGGGGGTGCACACACAACAGTCAGAAAAAATACTTGACAGCAAGTTCCTTATTCCTTTAAAACTCTTTCAGAGAGATTCCCAAAAGCTTAAATGCTTGTTGCATATTGCCCATACTCCTTCTGAACTCCTGAGTTCAGAAAAGGAGTTTCGTGCCTGAATGAAAAGGCTTCATGATGGTGCACTCCTCTAGGCTTCAAGGAGTTGTATGGTTTTGATATGTGTGTTCCCACCTCGGATTGGTAGGGACCAGTAGGTGATGGTGATGCAATTTGTGATTTGTGATTGCCATATTTGTATTGTTTTTAAAGCTTTTAAAGTGTGTGAGGGAATGAGCACAGAAGATGGCCAGGCTGGTGTGCACAGTTTCACAGCTGAGCATGTTATGGAATGGTGTATTTTCTTAGCTTTGAATCTGTCACCTGCTAATGACACTTGAGGACCCCGTGTGCTTTCCCAGAGGAGACAGTGCTCAGTCCCTGGGCCAGCAGGGACAGGGAAAATGTGCATCAGTGACTGCAGAAAAACCCCAAAGGAGACTTCTTTTAGTTACATATAAACATCTTGTGGTCTTCAGTGACCCACTCCAGACATCCAGTCTTAAAGGGTTAGTGTCAGACCAGCTCCTGAGCATGACTGCAACAGGCAGGAATATGCCAAGAGAGACCAGAAAAGTGGCAGAAGGTAGGATTCAGGATTTCGATGGCATACAAGATTTCACACTGGCATTCACATCCCTACCAGATGACGATCTTGCTTGATCCATACAAGACTCTCTGCTCCAGGGGACTCACACTGGAGTCATTAACCAACTCTCAAACTTGCTCCAACTCCAATTTGCTCATTCTTCAACTAAATACAATGTTGGGCTTCCCCCTCCAAGCCTATGTTCAAAATACTCAGCTCCTCCTTCCTTTTCTATGCAACCTGATGAGGATTCTTTTAAACTCTCTCCACCCTCCCTCTCAGCCTTGCTTGAACTTTATCCTGAAATAAAAACACATTTGTCCAAGAGCTTAATCTGGCAACAAAGGATTTTTGCTGTTAAATTTACATTGGGAATTTGTCCCAGGCAGCACTGTGAAAAATGCACTTGGACATTCATTTTGGGCACTTTTTATTCTTTTGGGCATTTTGTTTTGCTTTAAATTGTTGGAATAATGCTGTTTCAGTCATCGGTTATCTCGATTTCAGCGGGGTAAGTAGTGAGAGAGAAGGTAAGATGTTTCCTTTCCTTGTTTGCTCTGTGCTAGGTCTGGATAAGAGAAGCTGTGCTCCAAGCTTATGGAAGGCAGAGGAGGGCTGGTACAGAGCATCTCACTTGCAATTAGAAAGGACCAGCCTTTATTTCTTGAATTTGTTATACCAGTAACAAGAAGGGTGAATCAATTAATCTAGCTTTAGCAGGGTGACACTAAACAATATAACCACTAATTAAACCTCATTTTTCAGTGTAGATTTTAGCCTAAAGTCACAGTCTTGTAACAAAACACTTACCACAAAGCAGGGACCAAAAAGGAGTTTTCTTCTGTGATGTCCTAAGACTGCACTAAATTACATATCTGAAATGAAAATTGTGAATACAGGTTTGTATGTGAGACTTTGCCTGTTAAAACACACTTTTAATCTGGTCTTCTGCTTTTTACTTCTGCATCATGTAAGAAAAGATGATGTAAGACAGGAAACTTCTGGAAAGAAACATTGACTAGTATATAACAACAATTATAGGTTGTTAGCAGCATCTTTTCTTGCAAAAGCTCAGTGAGTAGTGACTTCAACCACTACACAGTCCCTGTATAGTGTTGCTCTTTTCCCAGACACGAACTTTAGCCAAGATTCCTTTAAGTGGTTTGGGGGAGCTCAGAGCAGGTGTTCAGTTCAGAGGCAACTTTGCCAAACTGCACGCCTGTATTGAGGTGCTGGGAAGTCTGAAGAATTCCAAGAGGACAATTTTATACCTATGAGACAGAGTTTGGAAGAGACATGGGCCCCTTGATGGTAGGGGCAAGCCTGCTCTAATGTGTCCTTATCCAACAAAGATAATGAGTATAGGGAGAGGTCCCTCAAAAAAGGTAGAAATCCCGCTGGGTTTGCAGTGAAACATCTGCTAGTGCACTAAACAGCCTGGGATAAGGAAGGTAACAAACTAGGGAATAAAGTGTAGTTTTGTGAGTGCTTACACACCCTGAGTCTGAGCAAATTTTCTGAATAATTTTTTCCCTAACCCTCCATTTTTTTGAGATGAAGTCTTAAGCATCATATCCCAGTCACATTAAGTTGCTTCTTTAAAACTAAAGAATACAAAATTTCGCAAAATTTTATGCAGAAATTATTTCAGCTGTAATCTGAATGTGCAATAAAGACCTGAGGCTAGGATTATTCTTAAATTTAACATATTGGTCTCTAAAGGTCTTTTCATTTCTTAAGTTCACTATAAGTTAAATGCTAGCAATATTTGAAAAGATGTCCGTAGATGCCCAACTAGAGGCGGGGACAGGACACACGATGATCATGATCAAAGTCTGAGTTTACATACTATGCCTGTATTTTCAGTTGTATATCTCTGTAAGGACTACAGTTTTAATATTGATGCAGAAAAACAAGATCCAGTCTCTAAGAAAAAGAGATCCACCCTAGGATGACCAACAAATTTATTTCATATGGATCAGAAAAATCAGTAATATTCGCCATAAAATTTGCTGAAGCTGATGCAAAATTTGCCATTTACAAGAGGTGGACTATTGATCAGGAAGTCTGAATAACAATTTCAATATGATTTATAAGAAGGAAGGTCATAAGAAAGATGGAAATAAATAAAAACCAACGCAGAAGGTGCAAAAGCAGAAGATGTATCACTTCCAATTTACCCATGTCTTTCATACAGATCTTTGACCTAACAGGTAATTAAATGTTGCTTTTCAAGATTCACCCGCAGTTAAAGGAAAAATCTTGGAAGAAACAGATCTTTGTGTCTCACCAACAATGTATTAATTCTTCTTTCATTGAGAAAACAACTATGGACTTGATTAAAAGAGTGTATTTTATTCCTCTGATGTTACTGTTGTCTCATATAAGGGTTATTTGATGTTTGTTACACACAACTGAAAAGCAAATATTTTATTAACTCCTTATTTTCTAGCAGAATATGAAAATTTCTGAAAGTACAAAACAAGCAGATTGTACTTTTGGCATAATTTTTACATCAGCATCCTTAGCCGAGAAGCTGATGCTGACTTTGAGGTACACACCAAGATAATAGAAACAAATTGGTGGAAATTTGTTTCCAAACTGAAGCATGAATACTTCCTTTAAGCTAATCACTCACTTGCAGCTGAAAATACAAAAAAAAGTTAGTTATCATTTGATCTTTTGGCCTTTAGCCAATATTTTGGTTTTCTTCCTTCACTGGAAAAAAATCACAGTGTATCAGACATTTCATTTCATCAGTCTTGAACTTATGTAAATTCTGAGTACCTGGAGTCTAAAGTGCTTATACATGTAGTGAAAGAATCTTGAAATATTGTTGAACTATTAAAAACTATTTTTCTTCAGTAGACTCTCCAGTAGGAAATTTTAAGTTCTATAAGGATAATGGATAATAAGATCAAAAAGAGTGACTGAATTATCTGTAGGGGTCTTCTACATTACAGTAAGTTATTTTAAAAATAATTCTTTAATTAGAACAAAGACCTGCTTATAACATAATGCATTCATTCAGAGATAAGTTACAAGCTGACAACGCCTGTGGTCATTAAAGTAACTCCTTCCTAAAACAAATAATGCCAAAACAGAAGAATGGGAAAGGGAATTTTCCCCATAGCAACCAGTCTTATCTGACCTTTCAAATTCAAGAGACAAAATTGTCTTACCTTAATTCAACCTCCTTTTGTTGAAAGAATGTCAACTTTTCAGGCTACTTTAAATTTTATTAGCGAGCTCAGAATTGCAGAATGTAGTTGGGCTTATTTGGATCTGAAGAAATATCAGATACTGAGATACTTAGCAGAGGTTTTGTGCACACTTCAGAGGACAAATATTAGAAAATGATCCAATATTTTATCTTCAGATTATCGTTATGTGAGTTTACTTAAACCTGTGGTATTTACTGTGTTTATTCTTACCTCAAATGCACTAATGAAAGAATATTTCCCTTGAGTAAACAAGGTTTAAATACATTAAAATAAGCTGCAAAATACTGAGATTGCAGAGCTTTGGTTTTATATTGAAATTAACTACAACTGGGGAGAGTAGGTGTTTTATGAACTGATTTAAACACAAAAAATATCCCTTAGCATATTAAAATTTATGATAATCACCACTTTAAATAGTAAATATATCCTTACAAGAACAATACTTTTAATTAAACAGCTGTAGAAATATACTTTTGAAAGACAATTGCACGCTGTGCTGAAAGGAATAGCATTTCTTAAAATGTCCCTGATAATATTGCCTCTGTTTTTTTGTGAGGTTGTCTTTTATTGTTATGTATGAAAGATGGTACTCACAATTGTTTCATCTTCATAGGAAAGGCAGTCCTTGCTTTTTCCACTGGTCCATGTAGGATGGGAATAGGTACTGTGTCCTATTGACAGTAGCACAGTCAACAACTTCTGACTTAGTGTCATGTAACACTACTTTCTGACCCAGCATCAGAGGGTAGGAGAAAATTGCAATGAAGCATTTAATATTCAGTTCTTCTTGAACACTTCTAGATGTTCTATAATTTATCAGCAGGAATCCTCAATTTAATTTTACAGTGTCTCGCATATCCATGTGTGATTATTTGGTTGGCTTTTTCTGCAAGGAAATGAGGGATGCACATTATGCTTCCCCCTCTTGCCATTTCACAGGCAGTAACCAGTTGAAAAGGAAGGGAATTCCTAAAACCATGGACTTTCAAGCCAGAAGGACATAACCATAGTGCTGACAACCTGAAGAGTTGTGACTCATGTCTTGGACCAGTACTGAGTTGTGTGTACAACAAAAGCTCTTCAGGTAAGGGGATGGCACTGAAATCTTCTGTTTCTCCTGGAATAATCTGCTGTGGTATAGCTGGGATGTGAGGGAATCTACCCTGACTTGTGCCACTCCCATACCTCACAAATTTTTTCCTCTGGAAGTAAGGATACCACTTCTTCACTTTTAGCAGTTTGTTACAGTTGCAAGCTCTGGCTCCACAAAAGGATGTAATAGTGGTGAGCAAAAGATGATTAATATTTTACTCTTCTTGCAGTCTCAGCCAGAGGACGGGCCCCATTCATTGCAGCTGTTTTGGACTCCTTTGTTCTCCAAAGGGGTTTACCCCAGACCAACCAACACATGGTCCATAATTACTTCTAGCACCTCGTTTCCTCTAGACAATATGTTGCTCAAGATCTCTATGTTGAAAGCCTGTTCCTTTTAACTGTTGTCCAGTTCCTTCTAACTGGACTTCCTAACAGCTGATCCTCCACAGCCAGCAGATGTTGCTACTGAGCAGCAGAAAGGCCAAAAAATCCCCTTCCTCCAAGGCTGAGAGTAACTTGGAGCTTGGTCTGTGTCTACAAACCCAACCCCAAATGTCAGGCTTGACTCATGTGCGGTTACAGTTGCAAGAAGGAAGCAGGGAATCCTGAACCCACTGAGGCATGAAGAAGCTGAATGAACAGCAAAGTAGATCTTGGGGCAGAAAATTCTCTTCAGTTTAGGAATTTTCTGATAGCTTTTAGCTTTAAAATTTGTAGCACCACATTAGTGCTAGACCACTGACTTCAGCTACATACATACTAGTGTCCAATCAGTACATTTAAGTCTGTCAGACATTCAAAAGCAAATGCTCTTTTAGGCATTTTGGAAACCATTCTAGGTACCTTTTCAAGTAATGCCCCAGAGCAGTGCATGGAGGGTCCGCCTGTGAATTGTGCCACTCAGACGGGGAACTTAATGCACAAATTACAAGTTGTTCTAGAGATCACTTTTTCTCATAGAGTGTATTGTAGGGAACACTTGAGGAAGTAAATTCAGAGGGACTTTCTTGCCTTTTACTCTTCCAGACTCTCTATATTGTTCTTGCTAGCAATGAATGATGATTTTCATAGCAAAGTCATCTTGACTCCAGTCAGGATGATTGTAGTGCAGGGACTGTGCAGGTAGATTCAGTGAGGGAATTTCCAGCTGCTGTGGAAGGGGTCAATACCATAAGGTGACATCTTCAAAAAAGGAAGTGATTGTGCAAACTCAACGGCTTCAACGTGAACATTGACCTATTTTACAAATACAGTGTCAGTGGTGGGGAGGGGAGGAGAGGTGAAGTTTCCTAGGGAATTTTTTTTGTTCATTTTCTATTGCTCATTTCTGCTAAAAAGCCATTGATATGGCATCTTTTGAGGAGGAACAGGAAACTGACACTGCAATGTAAAAAAATATTCCTGGAAAACTGAAACTTCAAAATGCAGCTTTGTCTCTTTTTTTCACATTAATTCATTCAAAATTTCCCCTGAGTCTCCCTCGGGGGAGTGAAAACACAGGAGGGAAAAATGTCTCATTATGTAACTCCATTGCTGCTTAACCACTTGTCAGCTCTCAGGATGATGTTAATGATTCTGTATTAGTCCTGTCACCGATGTACAGATTCAGAGGAGAAAATACATCATTTAACAACAAACTTTGAGTAACTTTGGACTAGAAAGCTCATCTAACTTTACAGTAATGCATGGAAAGGAATCCCTTCTGTAGTACTTGCTCTATCTCCCAGCTAAAGTTTTGCCTCGAGAAAACCATGCTCCAGACAGGCAATATAAATCTACTTGAAAACCTGACTCCTCCACCTGAATAATAGAATCATAGATTCATTACATTAGAAAAGACCTTTCAGGATATCAAGTCCAACCACTAACTGAGCACTACCAAGTCCACTAAACCATATCCCCAGGTGCCACATCTACATATCTTCTAAATACATCCAGGGATGGTGACTCAAACCACTGCCCTGGGCAGCCTGTTTCATTTTCTGACCACCTTTTCAATGAAGAAATTTTTCCTAATACCCAATCTAAACTTCCTATGGCAAACTTGAGGTCGTTTCCTCTTGTCTTGTTACTTGGAAGAAGAGACTGACCTCTACCTGGCTACAACCTCCTTTCAGGTAGTTGTAGAGAGCAATATGTCCCCCCTGAGCCTCCTTTTCTCCAGGCTAAACATCCCCAGTTCCCTCAGCTGCTCCTCAGAACACTTGTGCTCCAAGCCCTTCCTCAGCTCTGTTGCCCTTCTCTGAACACTCTCCAGCACCACAAGGTCCTTCTTGAGTGAGTGGCCCAGAACTGAACACAGTCCTTAAGGTACAGCCTCACCGATGCCAAGTACGGAGGGATGATCACTGCCCTGGTCCTGCTGGTCACACTACTGCTGATACAGGTCAGGATGCCATTGGCCTTCTTAGTCACCTGGGCAACTGCTGGATCATGTTCAGCTGCTGGTGACCAGCACCCCCAGGTCCTTTTCTGCCAGGCAGCTTTCCAGTCACTCTGCCCCAAGCCTGTAGTGCTCATACAATTGGCCTCAGCCCATCCATCCAGCCTGTCTGGATCCATCTGCAGAGCCTTCCTATCCTCCAGTAGATCAATGCTCCCACCCACTTGGTGTCATCTGTGAACTGACTGAGGGTGTGCTCAATCCCTTGTCCAGATCATCAATGAATATATTAAGCAGAATTGGCACCAATACTGAGCCCTGAGGAATACCACCAGTGACTGGCTGCCAGCTGGATTTAACTCCATTCATCTACATTCTCTGGGCCCAGCTATCCAGCCAGTTTTTTACCCAGTGAACAGTGCACCCTTCCAAGCCATGGGCACTCGTTTTCTCCAGAAGAATGCTGTGGGAAATGGTGTCAAAGGCTTTATGAAAACCTAGGTAAACAACATCCTCAACCTTTCCTTCATCCAACAGACAGATCACCTTTTCATAGAAGGAGATCAGGTTGGATATTTGAAAAATATTAGATATTAGATAAAAAAATTAGATATTTGATATTAGGCTGGATATTAGAAAAAGGTTCTTCACCCTGGTTGGGCATTGGAACAGGCTCCCCAGGGAAGTGGTCACAACACTAAGCCTGACCGAGATCAAGAAGCGTCCGGATGATACTCTTAGGCACATGGTGTGACTCTTGGGGATAGCCCATTACACGACTAGAAGCTGGACTTGATGATCCTTATGGGTCCCTTCCAACTTGGCATATTTTGTGATTCTGTGGTCAAGCAACACCTGCCTTTCATAAACGCACACTGGCTGACCCTAATCCCCTGGTTGTCTTGCATGTGCGATGTCATGGCACTCAGGATGATCTACTCCATTATCTTCCCTGGCACTGAGGTCAAGCTGTCAGAGTTGTAGTTTCCTGCATCCTCCTTCCAGTCCTTCTTACAGATGAGCATTACACTTGCTAATTTCCAGTCAACTGGTACCTCCCCGGTGAGTCAGGACTGCTGGCAAATGATGGAAAGTGCTTGGTGAGCAACTTGAGTTAGCTCCCTCAGTACCCTTGGGTGGACCTCATCTGGCCCCATAGGCTTATCTGTATCTCAGTGGTGTAGCAGGCTGCTGCTGATTTTCCCTCGGATTATGGGTGGTTCATTCTGCTGCCATCCATGTCTTCCAGCTCAGAGGACTGAGTACCTGGAGAACAACTGGTCTTACAGGCTGAGGCAAAGAAGGCATTTAGTACCTGAGGTTTTTCCTCATGCCTTGTCACTATGTTTCATTCCACATCCAATAAAGGATGGAGATTCTCCTTAGCCCTTCTTTTGTTGCTGATGTATTTATAAAAACACTTTTTATTGTCTTATGAAACTCTCTTCTGGAGCTTGCAGAGAAATTTTAGGGAGAGTTGGTTTGGAGTTGTCTTTTTGCATCAGGAAATCTCAGAGTCTAAAGTTTTCCCACAAAAGTTTTCCTTACCCTCCTGAAGCAACATATCTCCTGCAGGACTGACTGTACACAGGATACAAGAAATATGGACAGGAAATAGGATGTATCTCATGTGTTATGTGCAGCAAGTCTCACAGGAGTGTCATTTCCAGCAATAGGTAGAACAGAGATACTGTTTTATCCATTTTGTAAATAAATGGCCTTGATTATTACATTGCTAAATGTTGAAGCAGGTCAAACAAGAAAAATAACAGATTACATAATTTTTAAAAGGTTCATCTATTTTCTTCACTGTTTAGACATATATAGATTACTATTTCTCTCACAAGCTTATTTGCTAAATAAGGGTATTGATATCCTGCTTGAACTGTAAGGATAAACTAGAACCCAACAGATACATGTATTCAGAGAAAAACTAAGACACATTGCATTGTGAGATATTACAACACTTACAGCACCATTACCAACAATGTTAAGGGTATAACATTTACATTCAATATCTCATTATTTTTTTCTAATTTAGCCAAAGCCTGAGACAAGGGCCTAGTGAAATCCTACAGAAAAGGAACAAGGATTGCTGATGCCATGTCTCCATGGCAGCACAGCTAATTTGGCAGGACAACCCAGTGCACAGAAAGAAAAAGAGGTTATTTACAAAGATATCTTTTATAAAAGGGGCTTTGGGGACAGGAAAATGAGGGGGGGGGGGGGGGGGGAGAGAGAAGGTCAAAGAAACATTCGAAACCTTTAAAATAAATTCTTTAAATGAGTGAGGGAAAATAAATTGAAGAAAAAATTTCTTGAGTCAGTAAGCACAGTGAGTTTCATCTTTGTTTGTTGTTGTACAATGCTATAAACCATCCTGAATGGCCCAGAATACCATTAGTGGTTCTGTGTATTGTAACCACTGCAATCAAGGCCTCTTGTTTTGAATCACCTGCCCTGCCTGCATTGGAGTCCCTTTTATAGCCTGGTTGGAGCACAGAGACCTAATTTAGTTCCACATTCAAAAAGAAGTAAGGAAGAAAAATGTACTCATCTCTTACTGCTTCTTGCTTGAATCCACAAGAGAATAACTGAGACAACAAATGAACTGAAATGGTTAAGAGAATATTTTAAAATTTCCTCAGCCTGTGACCCACAAGCAATTTGTAAATGATATTGTTACAGCATTTCTGAAGGATGCAGTTGCTCAGTGGGACACAGAGTTGAGGGTAGTGGGCATGCCTTTCATGCTCCCATAAAGGAAAGAGGGAGATGAGGAGGGTTCACCCTAACGCACACATAGCAACAGGCACAGGGCAGTTATGAGATCCCACGGACAGATGAAGGGTAGAATGGCCTCAGTGTATTCAGTGTGGTTTATCTTCTCTAGCAGAGGGCTCACTTAATGTTGCAGGTAATGGACGTGAGGGTGTGAATTGGTCAAACACAACTACAATCTTCAGAATATACACTCATGAAACATAAGCGTGAGATTCCATTTATAGAACACCTTTTGAGCATCCTCACTTTGACTGAACCTCTCTCCTGGAGGAAATTAATTTCCAGCTATAAACAAAAGGAAAAAAACACTTTCCAAGTGACTTATCAAGGTCTCCTCATTAATTTCAAGAGTGATGTTACTGCTTACTAAAGAAACAATCCCACTGGTTTTCAGTCTGCTTGCTACTTTCTACTATGGACAATTAATATATTAGAAAATTAACTTGCAGATGAAAGAAAAGAGCAGCCTGTGGAAATAGAATAATGACCTTATTTTAAGATTTTCCCTCGAGTAACCCCCACTGTTGCCTCTTACAAAGGGAGGAAAAATTATACGTTCACATCTTTAATGTCTTTTTTGAATGCTGATCAAATGATTAGTGTTTGGGAGAAGTCTGTGCAGATGAAACAACAGCAGCAGGAGTAGCAGCCAGTGATATTAACTAGAGACTGTGATCTGGTTGCTGCTGTTCTGCAGTTCAGAAAGAGAAAAATTAGCAAGCTGGATAATAATTAATAAACTAGAGGCAAATTAAGATAATATGGGGTGGCTTTTGGAAACAAATGAGCTTAACAAGTTTAGAAAATGCAGCTTTCTTCCCAAGTTAGAAGCAATTACTTATTGTACTTATCCAACAAACACATGAGAATCATAGAATCGCAGAATCAACCAGGTTGGAAAAGACCTCTGAGATCATCAAGTCCAACCCACCGCCATGGTTACTAGACCATGGCACTAAGTGCCAGATCCAGTCTCATCTTAAAAACCTCCAGGGACGGTGAATTCACCACCTCCCTGGGCAGCCCATTCCAATGTCTGATTACTCCCTCTGTAAAAAATTTCTTCCTAATATCTAACTTAAACCTCCCCCGGCACAGCTTAAGACCATGCCCTCTTGTCCTACTATTGGTTGTCTGGGAGAAGAGACCAATCCCCACCTGGCTACAACCTCCTTTCAGGGAGTTGTAGAGAGTGATGAGGTCTCCCCTGAGCCTCCTCTTCTCCAGCCCCTCCTCACAGGACTTGTGCTTGAGTCCCTTCACCAGCCTTGTTGCTCTTCTCTGGACCTGCTCCAGCACCTCAATATCCTTCCTGAACTGAGGGGCCCAGCACTGGACACAGTACTCCAGGTGTGGCCTCACCAGCGCTGAGTCCAGGGGAAGAATCACTTCCCTGGTCCTGCTGGCCACACTGTTCCTGATACAGGCCAGGATACCATTGGCTTTCTTGGCCACCTGGGCACACTGCTGGCTCATGTTCAGCTTCCTGTCAATCCAAACTCCCACGTCCCTTTCTGCCTGGCTGCTCTCCAGCCACTCTGTCCCCAGCCTGTAGCACTGCAGGGGGTTGTTGTGGCCAAAGAGCAGGACCCGGCACTTGGCCTTGTTGAACTCCATCCTGTTGGAATCAGACCATCTCTCCAGCTTGTCCAGGTCCCTCTGCAGAGCTCTCCTGCCTTCCACCAGACCAACAAACCCCCCCCAACTTTGTGTCATCTGCAAATTTGCTAATGGTGGACTCAATCCCCTCATCTAAATCATCAATAAAGATATCAAACAGATCTGGGCCCAACACTGATCCCTGGGGGACACCACCAGTGACCGACTGCCAACTGGATGCAGCACCATTCACCACCACTCTCTGGGCTCGGCTCTCCAGTCACTTCCTAACCCAGCACAGAGTGCCCCGGTCCAAGCCATGGGCTGCCAGCTTTTCCAGGAGTATGCTGTGGGAGATGGTGTCAAAGGCTTTGCCAAAATCCAGGTAGACACATTCACAGCCTTCCCCTCATCTACCAGGCGAGTCACCTGATCATAAAAGGAGATCAGGTTGGTCAGACAGGACCTGCCCTTCCTAAACCCGTGTTGTCTGGGTCTGATCCCTTGTCCATCCTGTAGGTGCTGTGTGATTACGATGATCTGCTCCATAACCTTGCTAGGCACTGAGGTCAGGCTGATGGGCCTGTAGTTTCCCAAATACTCCATCCAGCCCTTTTTGTGGATCTGCATGACATTCACCAACTTCCAATAATCTGGGACCTCCCCAGTGAGCCAGGACTGTTGGTAAATGATGGAGAGCAGCTTGGTGAGTTCTTCCACCAGCTCCCTCTAGTTTAGTATCTAGTTGTTGAGGGACCAAAGAGATCTTATCATTGCATTTCACAAGGGGGAGCCTTTCTGGTTCAGTAAATTAATTCTCTGGGTCCTCTCTTACAGGTTGTCCTATTCTTCCACTTGGACTTTGCTGGATACTTTTCAGCATGGTCTATGAATGCCTATAAATGCCTCCTCTGCTGACACAGAAAGGCAGTAGAAGGCAACTCTTTCTCTGCGGAATGCATATGCTAAACAGTCAAGAGTCATCATTCAGTGATCCTTGCACACACAAGTAATAAGGAAAAGTGATAATCCTTTTCTGCTCCCTTTTACATCTTGACCAAAGACAAGGAAGAGTCACAGTCTAACTATGTAGGAAATGAAAGGATTGCTCCCTCTGTGAAATACCTCAAAACCACCACAGTCACTTTCTCATATTCCCTTAAGCTTGCCTTGAAGTTGCACAGACTGCAAGATGCACAGCTCTTTTCAAGGGCAACATTGCCAGGTGTGTCCTCCATGGTAGAAAACCTGCCGATGATGTTGATGCCTTCTCGACTAGGTTGCCCTGAACTTCTGAATTACTGTGACCTGCCCTCTGGGTGGACAAAGAACTTCACACTCAAGCCTGGTCCAGCACCAAGAAATATCCTATACCACTTGTCTTAAAGTGTTTCTGGTAATTTCCCCTTTAATATCTGCAAATGAAAATTGGAGACTAAAGACTTCACTTTGTAACTGGTCTTTCTTCTCCTTCACTCTCTGACCCTCTTGATAGCAGGTTTGGGGTGTGTGCTCTTTGTGCTTGTTCAAGAGGCAATCCTAAAACCAAATAAAATCTCAGCTACACAGTTTGGAGATAGATTCTCAGTTTACAGACAAATAATTTCAAACTGGATTTTTAAACTGTAGCTCCAGATGGTCTGTACGAGATGAGTAGCTATATCCAAGCTGAGGACCAAAGAGAGGGTGTATGAATGAATGAAATCAGTTGTCAATGAACACATTCCCTTGGCGTGCTCTCTTACTCCATTAAGGTATCTTCTGTTTTCCTACAATGGTAAAACTAGCTATCAAATTAAACTATTTGTTGACCTTATAACCTACTTCTAGTGGGGTATAGTTTTCCACGCTACTGGTCATGTCCAACTGATATCCTCAGCAGGACTTGTTTTTAAGCATTAATGTAGCACAAAAAGAATATGAAAAGTTAATTAATGAGAGGGAAGGAATGATATATGAAGCACCAGAGGAAGACTCAGAAGATATAGGCTGGATTTCAGGCTTCGCCATGGGTTTCCCACAAAATCTTGGTCAAAAATTGATTCATGCAAATGGTAATTAAAACAAGGCCAGGGCAAGGACTCAAGCACAGGCCCACGATTGTCTACACTGTTTAATTGTTAGCACACTCTCTCACATGGCTTTGGCTCATGCTGACTAGTTTCCCCCAGACAATGTCAGTGCACAGTTCAGAGGACAGCATGCAGCAGGAACAGCATGCATCCAAGTGGGCAGCTTGGATGGAGGAGTTCCCCCTTTCCCAGTCACTGTGGGGGAGTGCTTAGCTGGGTGGACACAACTCACATCATGAGTGGCCTGAAGGGCCAGAGAATAGGCCCTCTCATACTTTATTTACTTGTGTAGATGTGGTCATCTTTCCTGCATCGCTTTGTCTGCCCTAGTTAGACTGTAAATTCTTTGGAAAGAAGCAACCTTTTAATAAGTATTTGAATGATGCCTGAGACAATGAGATGCCAGCCTTTGCTGGGGGTTGCCTTTGCTACTGAAAGGTCTATTAAAGAAAAAAAAAAGAAAGAAAAAATAAGGAAGATTATTCAGCTCTCAAAACATCTCTCAGTTATTCTTCTTTTAAATCCACCCATGTCAACAGCATATCTCCATCCTACAGTGAGGCTTCACAGCTGTCAGAATTTGCAGTCTAAGGATTGCAGCACATATTAACTCTCACAGGAACATACATTTTGTCTGAATACACATCAACAGGGACTGAGAAGACAAGGAAATTCTCCCTGAGGATCTGCCACGACCACGAGAATCATCCTTGTGTCTCAGTCCCTTGACTATGCTACATCATGTAGTTCTCACAGGGCTCTTGCTGGTGGCCTCATGCCACCAGCAGCCCAAAAGGGCCCACATGCAGAGAAAAGCCTAAAAGCCTTTGTTTGGGACCAGACTGTTCCTGTTGCTGACCCCAGGTCAGGACAACAGCATGTTTAGTGTCCTGGTAGAAAAGCAGTATTAAAAACAGGCATTTGCTATTTGCCTTGAATTGCCTCATGCTGTTTTTTAGCCAACCTCACAAATAGTTCATCAAGACATTCACCTAGAGGGATGGAGAAATTAAAAATAAAGAGAAGAGGGCTTTGTCACTACTAAAAAGACCAAAAGCAGTTAAGGACTGACCTCTTCCAATTTAGTTCTTGCCTAACTAATTTTCAGCATCACTGTTTTGATTATGTCCCCTCAAATTCTCCTGACTCAGGAGCCCTCACACTCTCTGTTACTCCAGCTAACTTGCTAGAGGCAAAGAGTGAAAATGTTTTCTCTTCATTGCCCATCCCTCACAGGTCTGGCTCTTCCAAACATACATCTCTAGAGGTGGGCTCAGTCTCTAGAAGTGCCTTTCATTCTCGAGAGAAGGCAAGATACTACAAATGTCATCCTATATATATTCACCCTCCTACGAGGTGGTGCTCCTCATCCTGCCCACTCCCTACCCTCTGCTGGCAGTCAATGGCAGTGGGTGGGCACAGACCTGGGGTGGAGTGGTAACAAGGGACCATAGGCCAGCTCAGGGGCAGACAAAGGCTAAAAGCCTTTTTGCGCAACAAGAACCAGTGGCTGTATGTTATGCATCGAGGAGCAGTACTTGTCATTCAGTGTAGACATAGAGGAGATTTTGTATGGCACTTCAAAGAGGAGCGGTCAGTGGTCTTCTGCCCTCCCTGGGACCTTTGATGGACCCTCGGAAGTGAACTCATTGTGCAGTGCAGGCACGGCATTGAAAAACCTGAAAGTCTTGTTTGTCTTTTATGCCAGAGCTGATAATCCACCTGGGTATCACTCATCAGTAAGAAAGAGTCAATCAGTTTCAGATCAGAGAGTTCCTTGGCACTCCCTATTACATCGCTGTTTTGTTGTCATTAATCACATTACAGTGTCAAATTTGCACCCTTGTTTGCAAACTCTCTGTTGCACAAATCAGCTTATCTGCACAGGATCTCCCCACAGCCACATATTGGCAAAGCAAATGCAAAAAGTCTGTACCTTTTACCTCAGATGCTGTTCTGCCCTACTTGAAGTCAACTGAATAAATTCTGAGTTGCCCCAGGAGAGTTTAAAAGCAGTTTTATTTAAGAGTTGTATATAACTCCTGATGTTCAGATTGCTTTGATATGTTTTCCAAACAAAGTAATTTTGTCAGAGAGAGTTAGAGCACCCAGTGTGTGCCAGCAACTCTTAAGTAATGCAGCACTATTCCCTTCTACAGGCTATAATATGTCTGATGTTCTATAGATGAACTTGTTTTGGACCTCTGGGATCAATCATGAAAAATGCTCATCCCTCTAAATTCCCATGAGAAGCTGCCAGCTCTGCAATGGCAGATCCCAAGAACAATCCTTGAATGTTAAATTGTGCTTTGACAAAGTCAAAATATCCAATTCCAACACAGCAGCAACAGAGCAACAGCTAGTGCTCACGAAAGGACTACATTTTCTTGCTGAGCAATGCTATGTTGGAGCACACTGGGAGACCAGTGAATTGTGGCACT
This sequence comes from Corapipo altera, assembly GCF_003945725.1. Lineage (NCBI taxonomy): Eukaryota > Metazoa > Chordata > Aves > Passeriformes > Pipridae > Corapipo > Corapipo altera. The sequence continues at coordinate 36,024,445 of NW_020884874.1, forward strand.
GAGCCATATTAACCTCTCCCTCCAAAAATTTTGCAGAAGGGAAACTCCAGCTTGTTTCAACATGTCAAAACCCAGCATAGCTTTAAAGGAAAATGCAGGGCACATGTAATCATAAAAGGGGTTGAAATGAAAATCTGTGGCAGCTGGGCATGGTAAGCTAGGGAAAAGTGGCCACTGATTTTCCTCCTGCCAAAGTCTTCCAACTCTTTTGTACACACTCAACTCTGTGCTATAGCCTCTCTGCTCCACAGACCATACCTGCTCCTTATTACTTCAAAAGATCTGATGTGCTAGACTCTCACCCCATTTTTTTAACTGTTGCTGTCAGTGTCTTAGCAGTAGCATCATAGAAGCAATAGAGAATATTTCTGTCCAGATCTCTGCAGCAGCAGGTCTGTGGCGTGAGGACGATGTACCATGGTCAAAGACAGTGTCCTGCCAAACTGAGTGTAAACACTGATGCTTCTGCTATGATGTTTGTCAGATTTTCATGCCATATCACTCTTGTGCCATTGCCTGAGTTTGCAGAGCACTGAGCTGGGTTGTTAATGTATTTGGGGATGTACAGTGTCTTCGGAGGTTTGGTCCTCCTGCTCACCTGATGTGTTTCCTTAGCTTAGTGTCAGCACTTCTGAAAAATAAGCAGTAAAGTTTATGGCATTACTTAACTATTTTATACGCAGAAAAAAGCACCTCTTAATAGTATAGGATGCACTTGGCACTTCTTACTCTTCCCTAACTATGCATTACTCCTATAGTCTCTGTCCAAAGCACAGTTTACTGTTAAGGTTCCTCCCCATATCCCACATCAAATCTTGTTTCTGTCTGATCTTAACTTTGCCAAACTTTAATAATCTGGGCTAAACCTTTTGTGTCATCTGTGTGTCCGGCTTATCTTGAATAGAATTTTTGCTTTTATGTTTAAAACATTTTAGAACAACTGGCCAGTTTCTGAGAAGGAATTTAGGAATATTGTTTTGCCCATGTTAGGGGGAAAAAAACCCCAAACAAACATAATCTTTCTTTTGAAAAGTTTAGCTACCCCTGCTTTGGATTAGAGACTTCAGATCTGGAGACAGAGAATTGAGAGGTAAGTAGTTTGTCAGTCATCCTCATAAAAGTGCTGCCCAAAGCTGGTCATCTCTTAGCAATGCAGCAACTTAATTCCTAGCAGAAATTTCTGCAGTCTTAACATTTACCTTCCCTGAAGACTCTTGACTGCACCAGCTCAAGACAGCAAAGCTCATCTGGAGGCAGAACAAGACCTTTTCCAGCACTCCAGATGAGCACCAACTGCAGCTTGAGCATTTGAAATAAAAATGAAGGAAGAAAACTTCTCCCATCTGTGCTCCAAACAACATGACTGCTGGGCCGAACCTGCCTAGAAAAGAGCAGTTTGTAGCCAAACAGGATAAAAATTAGTCCTGTGGGCATAAATTGGATGAAGGAGTGTAGGAAGGGGTAAGGAGACTAGCATGGATAGAGGTTGGTGGAGAAACTAGTTGGGACAAAGAACCATGGCTGGGTGAGAGACTAGTGCTGCAGGAAGGAAAACAAGTCTTCATTCAGCACAGTAAGAACTGAGACTTCATCTTCCCAGATATACTTAATACCTGCTCCCAAACTCCTCTTACACTGTTCAGGGCTTCTCCTTGACTGCCTGGTGCACCACTGCTAAACAGTGAGAAACCCTTCCCACTCCCCTTGGCCCATGCTGGGAGCTGTCTCTCCAGAGAGAAATGCTGCCGTATCAGAAGCTGATGGATGACAGCCAGCAGCCAGAGCTACCTGGAGTTTGTGATGCCTGGCATGCATCAGCCTACATATGGTCTGGAAACAGTGCCCACACCAGCTAGGAGCCGTCCGAAAATTGCTGCAATTGCAAGTCTTCCAAAGTAGTCTCAGCTATAATTTTCATGTCTCCACAATAAATTGTAAAATCCTACCCTTATTTCTCTCCTGTTCCTCATCAGCCATTTTCTTGCATGTTTGCCAAAGACTTGACCAAATAGATACTCTAGATAATTAAAAATATTCATGTGTATTTAAATCCATCAAAATTATTTCTTTATTCGGTGATTCTAGTGTTCATTAAAGAAGAACAGACTTAAAAGACTTCAACTCCCTTTTTAGTGTCCTGGATTTTCAGTGTGTGATTGCAGTAAAAGGGGACACAATACTGTGGTTTCAGAGCAGCTGGTTGTAAAGAACAAGATCTTCCATATTTCTCCTGTACAGTAGTACAAGACAGACATACGGCAACAATTAAAGTTACACAGGAGTGACTATAGACATGACAGCTGTTAACTTAGATAAACTTTCTTCATGTTTGCTAATTTCAGATCAAAATATGTAACAATAAGTTTTTCTGGATGAGTCATATGGAGGTAAAAGACATCGGGCTTATTTCAAAGTCTTTTATGCATTATGGTTAAAAACTGCTTCCCAGTAAAAAACTGCTTCCCACCTCTATAAACCCCACAAAAGGGTGAACTTCAGAGACTTCCTTCCGTACAATGATGTTTAACTGTGACAATCATACTAAGCCTATTAAAAATGTCTTTTTTTTTTTCTGTTGTCTAACACCTGTTCTCCTACATATGGGAAAATATTTCTTACAAACATTGGATTTTATAGCCATGTGTTTTATAGCCTCAGTTAAAACCAACATCGATGCTCTAATGCCAGGAAATGTCACTTCCCTGAAAGCAGTTGCAGTGGGAAGGGATTTCTGGACATCATCTGGCCCAACATCCATGCTCAAGCAGGGTTGCCTAGGACTCTGTCCAGTCATGTTCTAAATATCTGTAGGTCTGGAGAGTCTACAACCTGTCTGGGCAACCTGTTTGAGGGGTCAGTCAGCCTTATACTACAAAAGTGTTTCCTGATGTTCAGACAGGGCTTCCTGTGAGTCCGTTTGTGTGCATTTCCTCTGGTCCTGTCACTGGGTATACTGAGTAAAGTCTAGCTCCATCTTCTTGACTACCCCCTCAGATATTTATAATTACTGATGAGATACCCCCAAACCTTCCGTTCTCCAAGCCGAGCAGTCGCAACTCTCTCAGCCTTTCCTCATCTATCAGATGATCCACATCCATAACCACCCCAGTGAACCTTCACTGGTCTCCCTCCAGTATGTCCATGTCTCTTTTATACTGGAGAGCTCAAATCTGAATCCAGCACTCCAGGTGTGGCATCACAACTGTTTGAGAGAGGGGGACAATCAGGTCCCTTGACCTGCCGGTAATGTTCCTCCTCTTCCATTGTCATAGAAGACAATGATTGACAGTTGCCATTATTACTATAAGTGATCACATGGTAGCTAGCGTGATACCCTGTCCTGTAGGCTGGCAATCTACAGTCTGGCCATTGGGACATCCCATATGCTAGAGGAGGATGTATGTAATGGGTACACTGAGTCATGGCTAGGCTTCACAAATGAAGAGTTAAACAGATTGTGCTGGAAACTAAAGGGTGATTTGAATGTGATAATAACCAGAAGAAACACTGGAGAGGCTCAAAGAGGCACAACAGCCATGCTAGTACTTCCACATCTTGTTTTATAGAGTGACACCTAACAGAAACTGAGAGATGAGTTTAGTCAACCATACATGCAGGGTGAGCCTGACAATGCTTTTTATGACCACACAAGGTGCCTGCCAGTAGGATCTCAGCTTAGATAATCACCCCACTGCCACCCTTCCGTTCCTAGGGGTGTCTCTTGCAAAATAGACTGAGAATTTCTGAATTGATTTGAAATCTGATATCTGTAGAGTGGTGCTGACAAGCACTTTTTCCTTGGATGTCCATGTTTGAGCTAGTTGGGAAGTCTCCTGGAGGATGCTTTGATGCCATGAAGTATCACTTCCCTTAAAGCAAATTACTCTGCAGAATTTTGAGGAACCATCTTGCAGAAGGCAGGCAGCTTTTTTGAGCCTGGCCCAACAGGCCTTTCAACCTGTCTTAGTCCCTTGGCATCTACCACAGGGAATTAAGCTGAGAAGCCCTGGTCAAAGGCATCCGGAAATCCCAGGTGGAGAAGGAGCTAGGGCATTGTGCTTGTTTAAAAGTAAACCAGTGGGAGAAATGAACTCAAGAGATTACAAGTCAGACTTACAATTTACTAAAAAGATCACAATAAATGCAACAATACAGAGAAAACTGGTTTGAACCCCAAAGACAGATGTATAACCTTGCACCCTGGGGCAAGAACAGAACAGTGTTCTTTGGCCCCTGTGCTGAGCACCACATGGCCCCCCGGGTGCAAAGTAAAAGGAAAGGAAACCTGTTGGTCTGGGTGATGGTCACAGTTCTGTCAAACTGATGATCGCAGTCTTGTCGAGAGTGGCCGCCACAGTCCTATTGAAGTTCTGGTCCTCCTCTGGATCTGACAAGTGTTACCCCAAGTCCCAAAACCCTAAGATTTTATATGCTTAGGTTCAGGTGAGAATGGCCAGTACCTCCCACAAGGCGGGGAGTTTCAAAATGGGTGATTTAACTCTGTGAGTCATGGGATATTTTTGGAATCTTTGATGGTCTAGGTGTTGCAGCTGCATATATTATGCTTTTCCATTATGGCCCATTGTCAGAGATGACCCCTCAGGCTGGGTGTGAAGGTGCAGGGCCTACCTGGAGGGGAGTTATCACAGTTGAGTCATTGGTGTGAAGACAAAGAAACACTCCTCTGCCTCTAAGGGTTTCTTTAACACCCAGCTTGGAGCCTGAGGTGTCAGGTGTGCCCTAGGCAGCTGCTGCAAATGATCCATTTATTAACAGTCCATCAGAAATGACATAGAGTGTGTAGAATACACAGTTTTGGTTATACCCACATAGGGATAAACTGGTCCTGGCCCTTGTAACTGGGACAGGCATTCATAGAGCTTCCGGGTGGAGTTTTGTTTCTAAATTTTCTAAATGCTGTTATCAGAACTGCTTTGCATTATTCTTTCTTCAGAATTTTGCACTGACAGGAAATCTCAGTGCTTTTGCTTTTGGTTTTGTAATGGAACAAGGTACTCCTACAGTGGAAACTCTAATTTTTGACCTGTGATCTTGGTCCAGTGGGCTTTCAACTCAAGCAACCCAGAGCACTGGGCAGTGAAAGCTCACATCTCTGTGCTGCTTATATTTGGATTGGTTTCCTCATTAGTTAGCAATGTGAATGTACAGCTCATATTCAAAGACTCCCACTAGTCTTCCCTCATTTTCACATACTTTCTTATTTTTTAATCTCCTCCCTTCCTATGTGCCAGAAAACGTCTAAAGCAAATGTACATAAGGTTGGCATTTGGGGGCTAAATCTTACACATCTTACTGCTCTCCCAGTCCACTTCCACAACACACAGGCAATGACACTAGGTGGGAGAGAGTCTACCAATTTGCTGATCCTGTCAGTGTGAGGGGTGTATTCAGTACTACTGTTAGGGAAACGATTTGGTAATTTCCAGCTTGCCTTCCTGTTAGCTTGACAGTAGCAGAGCTTTTACCAATTTGAAATGGAAATCTCTTCTGCTTGATGCACTCGCATGCCGTTCCATGTGCAATAATGCACAGGAGAATAAGCTATTCTCGAGGGTACATATACGGCTTCTCTGGCTTGGCAGCATCTCACACTTGCTCTGCACTGAGGTTAATTACCGCTATGAGGAATTGGGAGTCAGGAAAGATTGCCCCTGAAAATTGCATTATGTCCTCCCATATTTTCTGCACTACTTCTCTGTGCATCATTGGTATGTTTCTAAGAAGTAAAATTATATTTCCTTCTAGAGTTCATGGGAGTCAGGCCAGAACTTCTGCTTACATCTACAGCTTTCAGCAGAGGCCCCACAGCTGCTGTGGTAGTCCCACCAGTGCAGCACGGTTGATGACCTTGAAAACAGCAGCACTGGGGTCATGAGCTGCTGATGCCTCTGCCGTGGTGCACAGCTGCTGCTGGTTGTGCTATGGGAGGAGGCAGGCATCTCAGCTTCTGCTTCACATCATGGGGTGGGGGATTATGGGCAGAGGAAGTGTCCTTTTAGTAACACTCCTTACCATCTGTTTTACCTCAGCACCTAAAAGCTACAGTCATCAAATTCAGACTACTTATGCAAGGAAAAGTACTAGGAGCAGGTGTCTGCTGTTTGTGTAAGATTTGCAAACCAATAAGTCTCAAGATATTATTTTGAGTCTTTTCTCAGAGAGGAGTAATTTTTTTGAGAATAAAGCAGTAACATTTCTGCTCTGTTAGGTCAATCAAACCGGAACTTCACTGCCTTCAGTGCAGATGGTTTATTATGACCCAACCTAATGGTATTCTGGTCAAGATATTAATCATAATATCATAGAATCATGAGATGGTTTTGGTTGAGAGAGACCTTGAAGGGTCATCTAGTCCAGTCCCCGTGCAATAAGCAGGGACACCTTCAATTAAATCAGGTTGCTCAGAGCCCCTTATAGCCTGACCTTGACTGTTTGCAGGGATGCAGCACCCACCACATCTCTTGGCAACCTGTTCCATATCTGAAACATCTTCATGAGATGTTTTATTTTCCAATATGTTGGACATTATCACATAGTAATCTACCTACTAAGAGTAAAACTTACGCTTTCCTGTGCAAAGCAAACCTGGCTTTCCATGTCATCTGTGTATAAGGAATAGTATCCCTTTACAAACTATGGAGCTGAGGGTTAGCACAGGAGAGATACAATCTCAGAGTGTCAAATCCTGACCCACGCCCCCAGCAGCAATGAAGAGTAACCAAACATCTCCGTCTCTGGCAGGCCCTCCACCCAGGAGGCATCATGTGAGCCTGAGCCTTGTTCCCTGCACCGCTTATTGGCAACTTTATTGCTGCCCAGTTGCACCACCTGCCTCACAGGCAAAGCCCACGAATCTGCCTCTCTTCAGCCATTATCCATCGCTACATTTTCCAGCTCTCATCCCTGCTGGGGAATGGCAGCCATCAGAAAAGAAGCTGCATGCAGGAGCATCCAAGATGCCCTGCTTGCACATGTGGTGAAGGTGGGAATGCAAACAATGTGGATAAATTGGGCTTATATAATTTAAAAATGGGTTTACATCCTCCAGATGCTCGTGCATCCATCTCCTCAGTCTTGCTTCTGAGGTGGAACATAGCAGCTGATAAAGATTGTTTTGGAAGAGTCAGAAAAGACCACTATTCATGCTGTCATTCTAGGTTTTTTGCCATGTGAGATGTACCATAGAAGAGTGTTTTCACACTCTGTCCTTGGGACACTAATGAATGTAAGAACTGGAGGTGAGAGGAGCAGAAAACATCTCTAAAAATCAGGCCTCTAGGCAACCTCTCCCATCCCCTGAAGAAAAACACAGTGCAATAGGACTTTCTTTTGACGTAGGGAATGAAGGTGAATGGTAGTTATTGACTGAAGATACCAACATGGCAGTGAATATTTCAGATTAATTTAGCCTTTAAAAGCAGTTATGCAGCCAGAGGTGGATGACTAAAAATCAAATACTGATCAAATCAATGTCCTTGCTGGGATGCTCCTGGTATCCTGGAGCAGAAGTAAATTTCAGAGACTGTGGAAAGACTGAAAGTTAAAACAGACAAGAGACTTCATCGCTCTGAATCACACAGGTGAGAAGACTCCAGTCTCTTGTCTCTGTAAGTATGAAGCACTCAAAGCTGAATCCTTTCTAGGAGAGGCTTCCTGCTTCAATGACCAAGGCATAGTTTAGATAAGTATCCTGGTGACTCTACCCAGCTTTGCTACAGATTTGGTTCTAGAAGGAGGAAATAATTTTAATCTGTGGAATTCTTTGCATTCTATTGATATCAAAATCCAAGGACTGTAATTATGATCCATCACAGAGAAATGTTTTAAATTTGTTTCCTGCATAAGCCAACATAGTAACATCCTATTATTCTGGGCTGTTACTTCAGGTGATGGAGTGATGGTAGTTGGAAAATTCATTATTAAAATTCACTGACACTTCTTTCCCACCCCCCCCTTCACATCTTCCTGTATTTCCCTTGTCCTGGGATGCTGAGTTTTCCGAGGAAGCTTCTCCACTCTGCATTTATCCATGAAGAAAGCTGACTGACAGAGTGGAATTCATGCTCCTGTCCAGCACACCAGAAATGGTCCCTTAAGGAAAGGGACTTCCTTCTGCCTTCAGGCCAGCTCAGACCCTGCTGTTGGGGGTACCTGCAATATAACCTTCTATGGTAAGCTAGTTCTTACCAGTAATGTAAATACTCTCCAATGTAGATGGATGCAATACGCACCTGCAGATGGGATTTTACGTTTGCTCCATAGGACTAGATCTAGTCTCTTGTCCTGGTAATATCTGCATTATTCATTACCTGCAGTAACCAAAAGAGCAGAGACTGTTGGATCTGTGATTCTGTGATCTAGCCACTTCATTTAACTCTGTGAGGAGGAAGATTTTTGATGAGGACGACCATGAGACCTCTGCTTTTGCTACTCTAAAAAAAGGGTTTGCTGACCCAAATCCATACGGTGAGTACTGAAAGTCTGTAGTACATTTTGCATGCCTTCCTCACGCCGACCAAGAGAGATATCAATGGAGACTGGGTGGGAGTGGGCACCTTCTGGTGCCCATGGCTGTCAGAGCTGGAATTTCTGTGTGACAGAGCCCTACCTCAGATGGAAATTACCTGAAAGACTGAATTATGTATGGAGGCTCAAAAGTTGTCCCCTGTCACCAAACAAATGAAATGACTCACTGTCTGGGTGTTATTAAGCTGGTTTCTCAGAGGGCTGCTTTTAGTGCACGAGTCACATTATAAGACACTGAGATCACAGGATCAGACTCTGAGGTGAAGTCTCCTAGACTAAACCATGAGGTTGTGTAAGTCCAGGGCACTCCACTGCTAGAAATGAAATCTCACTGACTTGAATCATCTGAAGAGCTGAAGTGACAGCTCTACAGCAATCAGCACATAGTAGTTCAGGGAGAGGATGTATGACACAATAATGCACCTGGCTATAAAGCTGCAGTCATTTTGTTGCTTGGTTGCTTCTTGACACACACCCAGAAACAGTGCTGATGGCCCCTGAGCTGGGCTGGGCACAGCTGGGGAAGGAGGGTACAGGGGCTCTCAGCCAGCCACGCTTTTCTCTGCTCCTGGAGGCAGGCAATGCACAGCAGCATCCCAGAGAGCTGGAGGCAGCTCTCACAGGTGCTTTGTGATAGCCATACCTACCTATCCATGTCACAGGGAGGAGATGGGATTGCGCTACACACCAGACCCCACCACCCCACCCTTGCATTGCTGCACACACCTGCACTCTCAAGGAGGGCAGCAGTGTTTCTGTAAAACCTTCCTCAACAGTTCTGTACCAGTTGGGGATCCCCATCAACTTTAAGGGCAGCAAATGCCACTTAGACGCAAAATATTCATTTTGATAGGCTGATTTCCAGCAGTGAGAATAACAGATCCCATCTAGAAAAAAACTCTCCTTGTCAACATGCCTGGAGCTTGTTTGGCCAATGGCACTCTCCATGAAAGAGAGAAATGTGTCATTTCCCAGTCAGTGCCTCTAGGTCTGAGCAGACCCACAGGTATAGAACACGGGCCTGCTAGTCCTTTCCCAGCCCTTTGGTCTCAAGAAGCATTTCTCTGTGTGCTGTTCCCCAGACTCACAGATCACCTCTGGTCCCTAAACTCTCCTTGCTGTCCTCACTGGGAGGACAAAAAGAAAGGACTCTGGGGACCAACATGCTTTAAAAATAGAATTGCCATAAAAAAATGTTTATTCAGATAATCTTCCCTGTGCAGCTGCTTAAAATCACACCCAGGCATCACATACACCATGAAAGTAGAGTAAGGATGATCTTTCCTGAATTTGGCTTTTTTTGTGAATCAGGGATTCCTTTCACCTCAGGAGACTGGGGAAAGGTGATTTCTGTAGTTACTTCCACTTCACAGTGTAAAACAGACCAGAGACTGTTCTCTAGTCCAGAGGTATGTCTCCACAACTGAATTGCTGAAATTTCCAGTCCCGCTTCCATTCCCTGCTTTGTATGGGTGGCCACATCCAAACTGCTCCCTGGAACAGGCTCTATTAGATACCCTCTTGGAAGGGTGATAAGTTGCACAGATGGAAGAAAGTGTGTGGGCAAACCTGGAGTCAGAGCTTCGATGCATATCCTGCCCTTGCCTGCTGGAGCAGGCACAGCTATGGCTCTCTGCTCTCCCAACCTTGGAACTAGCAGAAACATCGTGTGCCATATTCAGGCAGTCTACTCTGGTTCTCCAACAGACTTGGATACTTGGTGCAAGCATCCTAAGTCCAAAAGAGCAATGTAGAGGTTGTTTATCCACATGGAGATTACCCCAATATTTCTCCACAATCCACAGGGGACAGGAGCAGTAGTTTCACTGAGATGGGCGGACCACCTGTGATTCTGCAGCCCTCTCACAAGTGGCTTTATGCCTAATGTATTTTTATGAAAAAAGGAATAAAAAATTAATTGACAAGCAAAATTCTCATGCATGTCGCAACATCTAAAATTCCCAAGAAATGTTTCCTAGAGTCTAAAGAAAAAATAAAGTGTAAAAGGTTAGAAACCTATAAATCTGAGTCTCAACTGTAAGGAGACCAAAAGCTAGCCCGACTAGAGTAGTCGGGAAGCCCTGTAGCCTTCGAAGAAAACAGCACAAAGCTCACATTCCCTCTACTGTACCGGAGCTGCCTTCTGACACTGTTTTCGGGAACTTGCCAGCTCATTTTCTAACTTGTTTGTGAGACATCAACAGCCTCAAATTACAGCAGTCTGAACAGCCCAGTAAATATTTACACAAACCTGCTGGTGATGGTTTGAGCTGACATGCGTTACCTTTTGTGTTGAGGGGAGGCTATATTTACAGCCAACCAGCTAATGAACATGATCCCAGCCATGGTTTAATACAGATGGCTCTTTGAGCATTTGCGGCTTTCAAGTTACAGAGAGCACAAAATTCAATAGGCTTCGTTAGAAGGCTGTGTCTCAGCTCTCTCCGTTTTGTTTACAACCAGTCTCTCTTTGTGCAGTCAAGGGTTGACTAATGTTCAGCTGTTTGCAGCCAGCAACACGGTTGTGTAGGACAGGGCTAGTTTCTAATCTCCTTTCTTCTCTTTTCTTCTTTTCTCTTCTTTTCTTTTCTCTTCTCTTCTTTCTCCTTTTTTTTTCTGTCTTTTGACACTGATGGCTTTTATTTTGAGCTTACAATGCACACAATTTTTGCAACATAGATTTATTTTTGTTTGAGTTGCATTTTTCCAGGCTGTCTCACAGGCCTAGAGCCTGATGTGGTGGGAATGTGGAAGGGAACAGGAAGCAGTGCCCAGCCATGAAGTATGGCTGTGGGACTCAGTGGAGGGCTGGAAGTCAACCCTTCCCAGGGCCACCCCTCCAAGAAACATTTTGTTGACATCCAGGTCTCATTGGCACCTCTGGCTGGATTCCAGACTGCCCTAAGGAAGATGACAAAGGACCTTGTAGTTTATACTATCAGTAGTTATTGCAGCAACACACTTATTATATTTTCTTTATTAGCCATAATCTAAACCATTGGATGAAGGTCCCTCAGTTTTTTACAGCTCTACATCAAATAAATATTTTAAATAAATGAGATAGAAAAATTGGAGGATGAGGAAACAAATGAAGGAAATTTAGACTGTTATTCTGACAATTAGTTTGCAGTGATTGGCTATGATAGAAGCATGGATAACCTTTTTCTTTGCTATTATCACACTTATGAAACCCCAGACTGTAAGAAGCTCACTGAATCAATATTACCTGTACTCAGTGAGTCAACACTGCTCAGTAGCAGACAGTCTGACAAATTCTCTGTGGTTGAGATACACTAATTTTTTACCAGACTGCACAATGCCAAAGTAGTAAACTTACACTCCTCTAAAACTATGTGCAGGCAAGGAATTCTGAATGATAAGACATAGCCAGTTTTAGAAAAATTTCTTCTTGTGTGCTGATGGAATTCAACCTGTCAGACAAAATCCCACCAAACCAAAGACAAACTCCTATTTTCAAGTCACTGCACTCATATGGAGACTTCTCTTGACAGTAGGTCTGATGAAGCATAGAAAATCTATTTGGTCAAATATGTTCCTGGAGGGAACCAGCATCCTAAAAATATCTGGCCTTTGCAAGCGTGGCCTTGGAAGTTCCCTCACAAATCTGGTGAAAATACAATAAGCAGATAACTCAGACAGATCTATTACTGCAAATAGCTGATCTGAAATCATTAATGGAAAAGAAGGTCTTCCTTTCAGGAGGAAGAATGGCCAATTCTCAAATGGGGGGCTACTCTTTACTTCCAAAACAAGAAAGCTCTTCCCATTGACAGTGTCACCATTTCATTGCTATCATGCGATGGGAGCACCTGATATTCCCAGTGGTGGAGCAGGATCCCATGGTATTGGTAACTGCCCTTCAGTTCTGAAGAAAAGACATCGAAAAGGCAGATGACAGTGGTTGGATTAGGAACTGGATCTCAATTTGCCCTTTCTGCTAAAGGTTAGATCTGTTCTTTTAAGCTCCACACTGGACCAGACTCCAATATCTATACTGAATGTTTTACTCCATCAAATCTCTTCCAGGGATGGTTACATAGAATGAATATCACACCTCATGAAAGCAGCGCACCATTTAGTTAATATTTTCAGAGAAAAAAAGCCTTGGAAACAACAGGGTTACTTAGTAGTCCTTCGACAAATCATTTGTTACCAGAACACAGTCTGTTAAAAACTGTTCACAGAACAACAGAGTTGCTGGCAAATAGCCTAAACCAAAATTTTTTAGGGGAAAATGTTTTTGAAATTACAATATTGTAAGTGTGAGACCTGGAGTTTAAGATTCTGGTAAATTTACAGAAAGGAAAGGGGCTGATTAAAATAAAATATTACCAAATGTTGTAAGAAAACTGTCCTAAATAGAGCTGGTTATATTTTCCCATCTTCACTTGCTTACGAGTGTTCAGCTTCGTGTTTTCCTTTGCCTTGGTTAGAAAACACCGAATCTTGAGATCTCTCATGGAATAAGCTACATGTGTCTGTGTATGAGATTGCCTGCTTCACGTATGCCTCTGCCCTTTGCGTGTTCTTTGCCTGCTTCAATTATAAATACTCCAGGATAGAAAACTTGTTGCTCTGTACATCTCTCTGGCACCTGCCACATCCTTTTCCTTGCCTCTGGATGTTCTTCCAGGACAGTAATTATTCAATGATATATGAGAATGAAGTATCTCTGAAAGGAAAGTATGTGGTCCTAGGAGACTGTGTCACTTGTGCTCACCTCTGTTTGCCAAAAGGAATTGATTCCTGGGTTTGTTAATGAGATGGTAATTGTGGCTGCTCATCTGAATTTGGGATGGATTCAGGGATATCCTAGGAGAAGGCCTCAAAATGTTTCTGAATGATTGCATCCAGTGAGACATTGGCATAGATGGGTGCTATGGAGAGAAGAGCAGGACTGTGGGGAGGAGACAGGACTGCACTGAAGATGCTTTTTCAGTCTTTTTCTCATTTCATTGTTATTTTCCCTCTTTGGCTGACAGTGTGGCTAGTTGAGAAGTTGCCACTTTGCTTTTCTGTAGAAATGTCCCATTTTGTGAAATCTATAATTTGTTTTCTCTCACTTCTGGGGTTTGTAACAGAGGGTCTGTGGCCATTCCATATGAGAAAACACCTTTCCCTGGACTATTCCTGACATGGACTGCTTGTTGGCCACCCAGACAGGCTGGGGCATGCATGGAAGTGTTCGTCCAGGCTGTACACAGACATGTCACTCAGATGTATTGATTTTAGAATTACTGAAGAAACTGACTGTGATCTGGAAAGTCCTCTCTCAGTGTTTGGGAAGAGCCCCACTAGGCAAACAGTTCCTGGCATGAGACCAAACAGAATTTTCCTGGTTTGGACTGCTATAATACCTTATTTTAATCATAGAATCATAGAATCAGCTGGGTTGGAAGAGACCTCCGAGATCACCAAGTCCAACCCCTGATCCACTACCGCCACAGTTACTAGACCATGGCACTAAGTGCTACATCCAGTGTCATCTTAAAAACCTTCAGGGATGGTGAATCCACCACCTCCCTGGGCAGCCCATTCCAATGGCTGATTACCCTCTCTGCAAAGAATTTCTTCCTAATATCTAACCTAAACCTCCTCTGGCACAGCTTAAGATCATGCCCTTTTGTCTTACTGATAGCAGCCTGGGAGAAGAGACCAACTCCCACCTGGCTACAACCTCCTCTCAGGTAGTTGTAGAGAGTGATGAGGTCTCCCCTTGAGCCTCCTCTTCTCCAGGTTGAACAACCCCAGCTCCCTCAGCCTCTCCTCATAGGACTTGTGTTCAAGTCCCTTCACCAGCCTCATTGCCCTTCTCTGGACCTCAATATCCTTCCTGAACTGAAGAGTCCAGAACTGGACACAGCACTCAAGGTGTGGCCTCACCAGCGCTGAGTCCGGGGGAAGAATCACTTCCCTGGACCTGTTGGCCACACTGTTCCTAATACAGGCCAGGATGCCATTGGCCTTCTTGGCCACCTGGGCACACTGCTGGCTCATGTTCAGCTTCCTGGTCCCTTTCTACTCTCCAGCCACTCTGTCCCCAGCCTGTAGCACTGCGTGGGGTTGTTGTGGCCAAAGTGGAGGACCTGGCACAAATGACAATGACAATGGACTAGTTCTTCTTCATGTATCTCTGAAAGCAGTCAAAGATCATAAAGGAGATGCATCTCCTGCAAGGACCTGTGCAAGAACCAGCCTTAACCACCATAAGTCTGCTATGGAAGCCATAAACCACTTCTGCTCCCATTCAATTGTTGCTTTGGAGGGGCTTTGACCTAAACTTGCTGCATTGGGCTACTCTGTTAGCCAGATCTGGAAGAGGAAAAGGGGAAGAAATCAGAGCCTAAAGCAGTCCCACGAGTACTACTGAGGCAGGTGAAACCCAGTCTGTACCACACAATAGAAAGCATAAATACCTGGTGACTGAGTATCACACTTTTCCCATTAACAGAATTAAAAGTTTATGCAGAGATATCAACTCCTACTTATGGTTACAGATGTGCAGCATATTATAAAAACCTGTGGAGTAATCAAGGATGGAAGAATTCTTCTCATAGTGTAAACCAAGAAATAACCCATATAAACAATAGATTGACCCAAAGATAAAACTCATGCAACGGTAGAACAGGGTGTTGATGGAACTTAACCTAAAAATAGAGCAGCATCACTTAAAATTCAAGGATATTTTTACATTTGATTTTATTCTTTCACATAATCTCCTTCTACAGAATTTGGACAGAACTGCTTCAAATTTTTTACCAACTCTTTAATTCATCTTCATCACCATGTACAAAATAAGCCACTGAAGAGGGAACATACTGAACCACAGTGATAACAATTCTGCTTGGCTGAGCTTAAATGGACAACATGCCTGTCCCAGATGGCTTCAAAAAGAATACATTCTGATTAAGGAGCAGCGGGAACATTTTCCAAGGACATTTGGGTGCCTTTTATAGATTTATAAGGCAGATGCTGCTCCTTAAAAGCATCTGCCTCACAGACCTTTTTTTCCTCTATACTCAGTTGTACAGTGCGGATTAAACTTCTGTGAAAGGGTGAGTCCGTTGTGGTTTCATGTGCATGCTAAGCCCAGTTTTATCACCTTAAAATGAATGATACCCTTCATGAAAAGCTTAAAGAGAAGGGGATTGGCTTCTCACCTCACAGAGGATCTGGGAGTGGGGAAATGCCAGGAAAGAGTGAGATCTGGTGGGAAGGATTCTCCTGCAGTGCTACACAGTACATAGGGTCCATCCCTATGGACAGGAGAGGGACTGTTCAAAATTCCTCACCACTGTAGCAGGATTGCTGTTTCTCATTTCATGAGATCCATTGTCTTCTGTATCGGATCAGGCTGCATTCTTAGTCTGAGATTAAGTAACCATCCACCTAGACAGCAAGCTAGCTGCTGAAATATGTGGGCATTTAACACCACTGCAGAGTGTCTAGAGAAAGGTCTGCTGTGCAGCCACAAGTATCCTTGAAGATCAATTAAAGCACACAGACCACAAGACTGGAGCAGTTCCTCAGAGGCTGCTTAGTGCACTGGCTTTTAAACAATGATGGAAAGCCAAGTCACAGAATCATAGAATCACAGAGTCACAGAATATGCCAAGTTGGAAGGGACACACGAGGAACATCGAGTCCAACTCCTGGCCCTGCATAGAACCATCCCCAAGAGTCACACCATGTGCCTGAGAGCACTGGCCAAACTCTTCTTGAACTCTGTCAGGCTTGGTGCTGTGACCACTTCCCTGGGGAGCCTGTTCCAGTGCCCAACCACTCTCTGGGTAAAGAACCTTTTTCTAGTATCCAATCTAACCCCCCCCCCATCGGTCTTATGAAATAAGTAACTCCTGTGTAGCACAGTACATCTATAGCTGCTCAAAGAATGTAAATGCTGCTGTCTCTGTTTTCTTTGGGTACATCAACTTTTTGTTGTCTAGGGATTTACATTGCAGTGTAATGTCTTGTGAGCCCTGCACAATCAGGATGCAGTGCAGAAGGTTAGAAAGAACCAGCTTGTCACAACAACCATGGGATAAGCAAGTCTGCAACTCCCCATTTTACAGCCCAAAGCAGTTCTTACTGGTGATGAAAAAGTGATGTTTGAATCCTCCTTTGGGTGCCAGAGCAGACCTGGGGCAGAACATGCTAAGTGAGGAAACTTCATCCCTGGGGAACCCATCTACACCCACCCTCACTGGGGTGGCCAAGGGTCTGTCAAGCAGTGTGAGAGCATCACAGGAGTCAGGATCACAGCACACATAACTTAAGGTTTTAGGAGCCAAGAAACGAAGAGTGCAGGGTCACAGAGCAGATCAGTCTGGAAGATGAGTTAAAGATTTCCTTTTCTGCCCACCAAGACACATTACCTTGCCATTTGTGTGCTTCAGATGAGAAAATACAGCTCACAGGGCCCATGGTTTGCAGTGCAACATGCAGCAGACTTTCATCTCCAGGACGTGGCTGTGCTTGCTGAAACTACTAAGAACTCACTGGGAACCAAGACTCAGTGACGACAGCTCCCCGCGGGCACTTGTCAGGCACAGGCACATTGCTGTGTATTTATGGACACCAGTGTGGGTCTCGTCTCAGGAAGGACTCAGAACTGCTGTGGTGGGAAAGCTAAGTGCTTGGCAGAGTGCTTTGGAGAGAGTGAAATAGTGTCTGTCAGTGCCCAGCTTCTCCCTGGTTGCAACAATTCAGCAAACGTTCCTGTTCTGAACATCAGGCACGGTCACAGAGAAGTTCCTATCCTTGGATTTCAAATACACTGGGAGAATCAACTCTCTCAGAAGAAGGAAGTGCTGTAAATATAATAGTCTTTCTGCTCTAAAAGTCACACAGAAAACCATGCAAGCATCTGTATTTAATCTGCACATCAGTCTGACAGACTGATGAAAAAAAACCCAAACAACATAAAATGAATAACATTGCTTTGCCTGAAGAATATTCATGTGATCAAAGAGTGGATGTTTAAGTCAAGTGCAGAGATCAAATGGTACCTAATTCCAGAGTATAACTGGTAGATTGGGATGATCCAGTTTTACTTCTTCTTTTCCCAGTCCCACCACTTAGCCGGTAGTAAAAGATGTGCAGCTCCTCTCAGTAAGAGAGCAAATTTAGCTCTTTGATCCCTCCTCAGCGTTAGGTTCATTCCCACTTCTGCAGAGACCTCCCCTGTGAGTATACATGTTCTATTTGGGCTCTGCTGCTGCTGGAGATGGTGCCCCACTGTAGTGCTTTGGAGAGGCTGCATCCTGTTCAGGAGCAGCAGGTCTGGTTGTGCCACATGAGTGCTGATGTAACACTCCCTGTGCCCTGTGGTACTGTCTCCAGTTTCTCTGTGCTATAGATGCAACACAGAGGCATGTTCCTCAGAGCAAGGCACAGCTCCACAGGAGATCAAACTGATGACTTTACTCTCAACAATACTCTTTCTTACTTCTGAAAAGGAGATATATTTGTAATTCTGTGTCCCAAGGTGGCTCTGGGACTTTTTCTGAGATGGTTGTTGGCTCTGAATGGACTGTTTCTGAATGGTCCATTAAAAATGGACACATGTAACTGTGGAAGCCCCTATTATTAATGTGCTCTAGACAAGGCTGATGGCAGCTTGCAATGGCTGTCTATAGGATATGGCACAGCTCTTCCCAGAAAAATATTCCTTGCCTTTCCCAGCTTTGCATCCTTGCCTGACCACTAACTCTTACACATGCACAAATTCCAGCTAGAGATTATTAGTCACCTTTCAAACTGCTGTCTTCAAGACAGTGGTGAGTGCTGTTGGCAGGACACCTTGCAGCTGCCTGTGGTGCTGCTTGGTAGATGCAGAAAGCCTAGGGGCACACTCAGCCTTCTGGGACAGCTGGAGGTTAGTTTTTTCCTCCTGTACAAGGCAAATGTGCTTTTTTCTTTATTGTTTGGGGGTTTTTTTAGAGTGGAGGAGGAAGCGGGGATGCCTCCTCCATTTTTTTGTCAAATAGTTGAATTTGACACACTTGAAGGAAGAAAGTTGGTTAATTTTGCAGTTCCACTTCTTACAGCCATATCTCAGCCTTATTCCAATTGCCTCACCATGTACTGTTGTTTTATTGACCCCTTCTAAGTTAAGACAACCTCTGAGGAGTTTACCTCAAAATGTGACTGCAAGGAGATCACAACTTTTCTCTGCTCCTTTCAGTCTCACCTCTCCATAAAATAGAACCTCTGATGTTTCTTCCATAAACTCCTTGGGGCAGGAACAAGCTCCTCTTCTTTGCACAGCATTGGGCAACACAAGAACAGGATCACCTGGGACAGCTGTCCACAACACAACACAAATAATGGAGATTTCCAGAGCAAGAGGGCAGAATTTCCCTCTGAGCATTCAGGATCTCAGATCTGGTGTTGCAGCACCCAGCAAGCAGCTTGAAGCTGTGGACAATGTAATAAATCTAATTCTCTCTGAAGACAGGAGGATGGCTGCCATGGATGATAGGAGCAGGAGGAGGAACTTGCTGAGTCCAGGGGATTCCCTTCCCTTTCTGGACCTCCTTCATCTAAGAGGCAGCAGTGTATTTTTATGAATTGGAAAAATCCCAGGGCAGTCCAGTCTTCAGCTTCTGACGTCCCCATGGGTCAGCGTGCAGCACGGAGAAGGAAGAGGTCATGGAGGGGAGTGTGCCGTGGGCTGCTGACACACAAAACACTGAAGATTTCCATCCGCCCGGGGCTCACTGAAAGGAACTGCTTGAATCAGGAAGCTGGGCAATGTGTGGAAACACGCTTCCCCTCCCTCCATGCTTCCGAATAGAGTCGTCACAACCTTTTATTTTTAAAGTCTTTCATTTTCTCCCTGTCTAAGGCACCCCTTCCCCTCCAGAAGAGAAATAGCAAGGCATGTGGGAACTCTACAACCTTGAAGCCACAAGAGCAGGCTAAATTCAGGAAAATCCGTCAACTCTCTCCTGCAGGATGCAGAGAGAAGAGAACTGAGCTCCTATGTGCTGTTCAGAGCCCTTCCGACAGCAGAGCTGCTGTTCCCACCACATATAAGAGCTACTCTTGAAAGGTACAGTCAAGCCCCTGGTCATTAATAACTGGAATGAGCTGTTTCTTGCCAACTTCAAACATTTGTCTTCCATCTGCCCTGGAACAAAAGTAGAATCTTTCCCATGCATCGAGGGGAGCAGGAAAATGGAAGGGTTTGGTCAGATCGGCAGAAAACAAAATTCAAATTCCTGTGCTGCTGGCTCTGGGGAAAAGCTTTTTCTCAAATTACTCCTGATTGGAGAAATCAGGGATTTCTACCTGGACTTCCCACTACCACAATCAGCATCATAACCAATCACAAGCAAGCAAAATGAAAGGCTTCCTCTTCCACCCTGTCACCACAAGGGTCACAATGTCTCGTAGCTACAAGGATGGGAAAATTCCCATCTGAAGGTATTTTACAGATGAGGAAAGACAAGAGGTTGAAACAGAAAACTAAATCTTACCCTTCTTGGTTAGTTCTGTCATACTAGATGCCTCTTTACAGAGGAGTGGGGGACAGGATGCTTCCATTCCTGGGAGAAAATCAGGAATATAAAACTAGCAGGAGCAATAGATTGTTTTCAAGAGCATCAGCTGGCAAGATTTGAAAGTGAACATGGATCTTGTCTCCCTCAAAATGTCTTGGAATCTTTCCTACCCACCTTCCACCCCAGATCTCAGCTCCTGCCCTCCAGAACATCCTGAGCAAACAACTGAGTTTTCCTGTGCAGTGAGTCACGGGATGGAGCACAATAGGGAACACGAAGCAATGGATCAGGAAATGTTTCATGCAAGAAGGGCAAAGGAGGAAAGCAGGGCAAAAGTGAATGGAAGGTAGAAAGAAAAGCATTGAGCAGTCTAGAGAAACTCTTACTCAACTGGAGAGTGAACAGAAAAGCCTGCACAGTGATAATAACCAAGTACAATGAAAATGTAGTAGGCTGCAATGGTGTGACAGAGGACAGTGGGAGAGCAGTAATAAAATGCTGTGAGGTCATTGTAGGCACAGGGTGAAGGCATTCTGGGCAGATACAGGGTGAGACAGGACTAGCAGCTGAGCAATTGCCAGGGTAGCAGGGCAGACAGCAGGCAGACAAGCAGATCAGCTCACCAACTGGCCTGAAGGATCATGCAATTTCCTTGGTAGGGAGTTGGCTGAGCACTACCCTTAGCAAGGATGCATATCTTTTTCTGAATGCTTTCAAAAGTAGTGATTCCACTTGAGGCAATGATGGATGCTGTCAAAGAAAGGTATCAGAAGCCAGAGAAACAGAAAACTGTCCCAGCAAAAAAGCCAAACCATGCCATGTGAAGCTAGCTCTTCTTTACCATGTGTTATGCAGTTATTTGCACCTGTTCAAAGGGGCAGCAAATATTACTAAAATCAAACAGTAGTTTGGACTGGTAGCATTTTGTGTACATCCCACTTAGCCATTTTGAACTAGTACAGATGACAACCCCAGACGGTGCACACTAGAGGATTAGAAGATCCCTCCTGGTTCCCAAAGTTGAGTCTCCCCAGGACAAGAGTCCTTCAGATGTGTCTGCTCATGAGATGGGGGCATTTCATGTAGTCAGGAAAAGCACAACCCATTTAATACCACTTGATGCTGGCCAAGGGAGCAGTGAAATGGACGGTGTGCCATTCTGCCCTGCACTGCTGTCTTATCCTCTTAAACTACATCTGCCACATCGTATGTGTCTGTGTGCTTTATCTACCAGATGTGTCTAGTTGCCAACAGCCAGACTTCAGCCACAGCAAATCACCTCTACTGAGCTGAAATCCATGGGCCTAGGGAGCTATTCCAGCTCACCCAGGACAAGGCCTCTAGAGTGGAAACTGCCAAGAGGAAGGGCTGTCTTTGTTCCATAGCTATATCCTGATTAGTACACTCTGACCTGACCCCTGACTTGGTCTCTAAATGCAGCTGAAGTACAAATAATAACTGTTGTTGGATTGGTTATCAGCAGTTCACTCAGGGATGCACCAAAGTCTTCTGGACTTTGCCCTTTTGCTTTAAAACAAATGTGTGTCAAGCAGGGATAGCCAATAATCACAGTGTTGCTGCTACTGTGCTAATGTACTGTGCTAATGTACAGTGCTAATGTACAGTGCTGAAATACAGCTGCAGTCACTGCAGCCCCATCATCACAACAAAAACAACCCCACACAACTTCAGTACCACCATGGGAATAAGTGGCAGAATAAACCCAAGGGAAATAACAACTTGTATAAATTAAAAGCAAAAAATAATTACAATCCAGGACAGCAAACTTTTCACATTATCTCCTTCTCATTCATCTTTTTTTTCCTAAAATACAAATTCAAAACTACAATTTGTTGTATGTTGGCAAAGGACTATATTTGTGGATTCAGACTTTTAAGTCCAGATTTTCTGTATATTTTTTTATAATTAGTTTGTGCCACAGTAGGTCCATTGACATACAGAGAGCTGCTGTCAGCTTGCACTAGGACAGTTCAAGCAGTCACCATATCCTTCTGAATCACCCAAGGCAGCCCTCACTTTTGCATCCAGACAGTGTCACAGCAGAAATCAGTGAGTGTGTAAAGTGAGGGCTGCAGGAAGCATGTAAACCGAGGGTAAGTCTGGCAGTAAGAGACAAACAACCTCAACTCACCCTTCTTTTCCTTCACTTCAGCACTGGGACTGTTCTCTAATTGCCCCCAGGGCCGTGGGCCATTCCTCAGCAAACCACTCAACCCCCAAGAGGAATTTGCAGCCCTTTGTGCTAAGACCTGATCCCCTCACTACTTTTTGGAGTATGTGGACTTTCCACAAGGCCAAAACAGAGGAAAAGGAGGGAAGGGCCGAAACTGAACTGTGTTCAAGCGATAAATCTGGCTCCATATTGCTCCAAGTGAAGGTATTTGGAACTCAGAGCTGTGGTTCAAGCCCATCTCTAATTCCCTTACAAATACGTGACACAATCTGATGAGTCTTTCATGCTAAACACCACTCTCAGGGCTTTCATTTAATAATGGTTTTTTTTTCCCGCTCACAGCTCCCTCTCATCTCTGCAGCTTTTCACTGTGCAGTGCCAGACCCATAAAAATCGTACTATAAAGGGGCCCCCCAGCCTTTATCTTCCATATCACGACATCATGATTCAAATGTTACAGCACTGCAACACAAATGTAACATCAATGTACATCCTACAACAGGCCCTAATTTATCCCAGATTTGGTTCAGTGCTCACTTGCTCAGATCTCCTTGGACCACACATTGTGTGCCACTGTGTTCAGCATAAACGAAGCATCAGTGTGGAAATCTCATCAGCACCACAGTATGGTCTGACCAAGAGGAGCTAGCAGGAAGCTACTCTGTATCTTTCCAGAAGACTTGCTAATAAACATGTTTTATACTCATGGTACCTACCTCATGGGTGCTGGAGCTCCATTCAGAAATGCATTGACTGCACCCCCTGAGGCCAGCCCAAGCACACAGTCCGGCAGCGGTTATATTCCCAGCCATTGCCAAGGGATGCCTTGCATGGGGTTGCCAGGTCATGCCACCAGCCCTAACAGCCTCTAGGAGTTCTCACAGGCTTGGCCTGAGCTGATCCTACTGCTGCTTCAGCCACCTGCGAGCCTGGGGCTGGAGCCATCCCTGCAGAGCAGCAGCAGGCGCCTTGGGGCCCAGCACTGCCTTCCCGGGCACCTGGCAGTCACCCTCTATTCATCTGCCATCTGAGCCCTTTTTCCAATTGGTTGCTAAACTCCTTTTGACATGAGCTGTGAGCCATTCCCAGGTAAACTCTTTCTCTTCTCCTTACCTCTTTTATTGATTGTAGGGAAATCAGTAACAGTCAGCACATCCCCTCCTGCATTCTCATGCATTGTTCATTTTACTGGGAGAAAAACTCTTCCTGTGCAAAGTAGTACAAAGGCAAGATGAACATCAGGTCTATATTAATATTTAAATCAATGAGTATTACAGAGCAAGAAAATAAAATTAAAAGACAAAACAACAAACCCTCCAAACCATCTTGATCACAGCTGCTGTGAAAACCACTCAGCAGTGCTGGAAATCTTCCTCCCATCCAAGTATTGATCACTGGAAACATCCCCTGCTCATGAAAGGGTAAATGCTTTGAAAATACAATAGACTGAACAATTTTTCTTTCTTTTCTTCATCCTCCTTTTGGGCTCAATGGAATTTGACAGATTTTGTTTTTAATTAAACAACATGAAGTCCACAATATAGCTATATGTTGCAATATGTGGTTATATATTTGGTCCTCCCCTGCACGTTTAGTACTCAGACAATATGCAATATCACTAAGATAAATCCAGAGCAACCATATTATTCTCCTGTGGCTTAGAGATGACACTGTATGTGGTTTGCTCCATCTAACAAGAGAAGCAAACCATGTGTTTGAGCAAAAACATGCTGAATCAGGGAGGCTTTATGTTATTGTTAGCAGTAAGAAATTATGCTGTGGAAATATAGCCTGGAGATCCTCATTCCTTCCTGGAAGTTTCTTGCATCCTATACACTTGCATAACTTCTTATCTCAAAACATTGTAAGTGGTATTCCAAGGACTCCAGAAGCTTTGGGACAAACATGGGTTTGCTAATGTTGGTTTTGCAAACATCATACAAAGCTGGGGATTTTTTCACACAAAACTGGGTAAAACAAACTAAGTTTATCTGACAACACATATTCTCAGAATAACTACATTATTTAAAACTTGATTGTCCACGTGGTAAGCTGATTGTCTGCGTTTAAACATGAGGTTCACTTGCAAACAATGCAGAAGGAGATCTCCAAAGTGAGCAATTGCGCATGTTGGTGAATAGCATTTTGGGCATGGGATGCCAGAGGAGAACTCTGTCTTTATGGATGAAAAACCATGAAAACTCTCTATCAATCAGGTACCATTGCCCGGGCACTGTACAAGGAGAACTGCCTGCTGCATTAGCAGTAAGGGCTGAAGAGAATGTTCATGGGCAACCAGGAACATCTGGTGTGTCATTTAGCATCAACGTTTGGGCTTGCCAAATATTACTGCATGTATGCAACTGCCTGCGGAGAAGGAAGAGAGCCAAATGTTCATGGCTAATTCCACCTGCTGGAATTACCTTTCACATTGTTGTGTCTTTCACACTCATTACCTGTTCCACAGCTTTAGTTCCTCTTGGTTTTGACTTGGTTTCCTAGAGAAATTTAAGTTCCTCACCTCTTTGGAACAGAAATTTTGGGTTTCCAGGATGAATCAAAACACCATATCTTGCTAGTGAAGGTTATTCTGACCAATTTGACTATCCAGATGCAGAAATTTCAGCTCCCTTAAGGGAGCTCCCACACACTTAGAAGAGCAGCAGAGTTGGAGACAGGTTGGTCAGCTCAAGTGAGGGCCAAGGCCACCAGCTCCAGGGAGAGCATTACCTCTGATGTGGTCCATGCCCCTCTCTGCCAGGCAATCAAAACCCTTAACTGGAGTGTGTCTTGGTCCAAGTTTCTGGTCAAGAAACATCAAAATCTCTCCTCTGCTGTTTTCCAAAGGGAAGTGCTTATGCTAATTTTGTCAGATATAGGTTTTTGATATACCCCTGTGTATCTGGGAAGCATGTATAGGAAATTAGATATATTACATCCTTTGAGTATTTTAAAGTCTCCTGCCACTTTTAGTTTCCATTGTCCTCTTTTTCCCTCTAGCAGGAGGATTAATCTCCCTTCCTACAAACCTAGGAGGACCAACACTCATTTTCCAAAACTGTACCCCAGCCCCAGCTGGGCTTTAACAGCTAGCTAAGTAATTGGGACACCAGTTTGCTAGCTCAAAAATAATTATTTTGTGCTGTATAAAAATTAAAAGTTTCCATTTTCTGAGAAAATTAAAGAAAATAGACAAAGCTGTCTTTAGGCTAAAAGCTATGTGGATAGCCTATTGAAAGTTATGGAAACTCGTTAAAGGAAAGCATTGTTTCCAACTGAAAACTCAAATGGCTCATTTCAAAAAAGATCACAGAGAATTTTCTCCTCAAAAAACTAGATTCTTCTCTAAAAATTCATGCAGATTAATTTAATTCAAGTTCAGCAATAGCTCCTGACCCTGTCCCCCAGCACAGCTGCCTCCATGCCTATTTTCTTGTCATCTGAAGTCTTTTTCCACCTCCAGCTCTTGGTTATACAATCCTCACCCTGAGAATGCATTTCAGGGAGGTTGCATTATCGGGGTGGAGATACACATGTGTTTTGCTGTAGGTCACTCCCCAGCTCTGTGATTTACTGCTTGTATCCACCACCCAGCTCTCTTCAAGGACTCCCTGCTACTGTGGACTGGGCAACTCCTGGTGTCTTCTCTGCCACCATTTTGATTCCCCTTCCCATTTGCCCATCAGGATGAGGCCACAGGTATGAGACACAGGGAGCACGTGTGGAGCAGGTACGGGCTCTGCAATCTTGCAAAGGCTGAAGGTTTCCCTTGAGCTTCTCAACCCCACGTGCCAGAGAAAAGGGCCATCTGTGGATTTTGGCACATATTGAGTTCAGGCCTCTATTCCTTTCGGCATGGAGGTTTTTATCTAACCCAGTGCAATAAATAACTGTCAGATTAAGCATGGCCGTGAAAATGTTACTGTACTCGCACTGTAAAAGCTCCCTTTTATGTGGGCACCCTCTGAAACAAGGCAACCCTTCCTGGCCCCCAGTTACGCTCAGCCCTGCTCTAATCACCCTGTTTCGGATGTGCAGCTTGCTGTGATAGACAAATGACTGGAGCTATTAAACTCTGTCTTGTTGTGAGCGTGCCCAGCGGTAAGATTGTAATTACAGACAGGACAGTGATTGCTGGGGACCAAGGGCTGGGCAAGGATGGCTGCTGTCTGGTAGCTGAGTCTGTGCAGGTGTACAAGCTGGAGCTCTCCAGTGCTCGTGCCATGCCAGGATGGAGGGGAGCCCTGGGATGAGCCAGGAGGCCTCACAACTGGAGCAACCTCTTCGTCCATGAAGCTGAGTCAGGGTGCAGCTGACAGGCAGAGGTGAGGAGGGATCCACAGCCTCCCTTGCTCCCTGCAGGGTATTCATCACTGCCCTGTGAAGGTTTTGGTACTATCTACAGTGAGGCTGGAGAGCCAAGATGAGTCAGGCAGGCAGGAGATACAGTGGTGCATTTCAGCGGCATTTGAATCATGTTTTGTGAGATGGCCACTGCCCTGTGAGGGCAGATTGCACCATGACTGCACCACTCTGTACTCCCTGCACCAGTGCAGTGAGTGCCTCAGTAGACACCCAGGAACACTCAGGAGCACTCAGTAGCATCTGGAGGCATATCCAGCCTGGGTGTTCAAAGCTGCCAAAGGTATCAGGATGCCTAGTTTTCATTAGATCTCTTTCAGTTGTCTCTGAAAAGGTTTACCATTCTGAAAAGGAGGCCTTCTGTATTGGCAAGGTGTTAGCAGAGATTCTTGAGCAAGAATAAATAAATTCTGCCAGGAACTATAAATTAAAAGTGATAATTGGAAGAGCTATATTGGAACATGTTTGTCACATACTCGCTTGCTCACCTGCTCTTCATTAACACAGTTCAAAATCCCAGACTCAGTTAGGAAAGAAAAAAAAATTAAAATGCCTTTTAATCCCCACTCCCAGCCCCCTGCCTGAGACTTGGATGCTAATCATGATCCAGCTATAGTAAACCAAGGGCAGCCACTGCAGCGGGCAGATGCCTCACTCCCGGGCATGCTGTACCACATGCTCTCCTGAAACCACATCCCACCGGACACTGAGAGTACCCTAACCACACCTGAGCCCCTTCTGCTCCCACTGCCATGCTCAGTGTCTGCCAGGGCTGCAGCCAACATATGCAACACACAAAGTGCATTCATCTTGGATTGACCGCAGGGACTCATATATTTAATCTGAGGAAGTCCTTGGCCTTTGGCAATCATAAGTGTCAAGGTTGCTCTTGCCACAGAGATGGATGCAGGTGAGCAATCTGTGTGATGGGCCTGAATAAATAAAGTAATGGGAGCCTAGTTTCCATAAAAAAAAGGAAAATAAAACATAGGTTAGCTTTTACAAAGGTCACAGGTTTCCAAGAAGGTAGTCTCCAGAATGGCCGTGTGGAACTTAGTAAGCACTCAATAGGGTTTGGAAAAGAAATAAATTGAATAATTTCTGGCCCACTATAAGTTGAATTGTTGTAAATCTGGATGTGGCAAATCTTTCCATGGGAGTCCACAGAGTTGCATATGCACTGACCACTAACAGATTTAATTTGTAAACTCCTTGAAGGCAGAATCTAACATCTACATTTATTTGTTCATCAAATGAGAATTTGCCTTTTTCCTCGCTTTTCTGCAGAAAATAATTTGATATTAAAAAAACCCAGCACATCTCATTTCTTTAGAAAGGGGACTGTTTATACACATAATGAAAGAGAAAATGTGAATGCTTAGGAAAACAGATGGATAAATATCAGCAAAAGATAATAGCAGGGATTAAAGATGAAAACTATGAAAAATATTAATTAAATAATTTCCTCCACAAAAGACATCAAAATGTACCAATATGGGGAGTGCAGTGTGATAATCATTTGCACTGTGATACAATCATAGTGTCCCAGTAAGGGATTAGGGCTTCACTGTGTCAGTGTTGCAAAAGCCTATCTATGTGAGGCAGCTTCAGATCTCCTAATGAAAGGAGCTATGCAGTGATAAATGGCATTATGTGGCTGCAAGGTTATTGTTACCTCAAGGTCACCGTTGTCATTTCTGTCTCACTATTGTCATGAAAGCCAGTGTTATTAAAACTCAATCACATTAATAGCAAGAGAGCTTGCTAACACACAAAACACACACTAGAAAACCTTTACAGGGGTAAAGCCGGGATTGAGATTTTAACTTCACAAGATGTGAAGCACCATGGCAATGACACACCCCCATAGCTTCCCTTGAAAATTTGCCAGTGGATGGGTGCACATCTCACACCTGTGGCAAAGACATTTTCCCCCAGAGATTTTCTCCATCTGCTCTCAGTCTCTAGCCAGGGGATCACGGAGACTTGTTCTGTCTCCAGGTCCATGAGCCACTCAAAGGTAAGCACACCTTCAGGGCAGCTGTTCAGGTAACGTGCATCTCTGGCACCATATCAGGTACACAGCCATGGCCCCTGTCAGTCCAGGAAGCCCAGGAGGATCCAATGGGACAGTATGCTGTTAAAATTCTCCTCATTGTGCTGTAAGCATGTTCTCCTGATTCCCCTTTTCTGCTGAGAAAATTTCCACTTCCTGTTTTTCTGAGTCACCTTACATTTGACTATTTCTTGAGACATATGGGTCAGATCCTGTCAAAGTTACACCGATCTGAGTAGTGTTGGAGCAAACAGGGTACAGAAGGAATCCTGCAGCTCAAGGCTGGAGAATGACTAAGTTCTGTCTGGAATGAAAGCATTGAGAGCCTTAAAAAATTGTAACTAATTAAAATTTAAAATTAGTTGACAATTTGACAGATACTGACACATGGATCTCAAAGCAGGGAGTTATTTTCAGACATTTGTGTGTCTGAATGCAGGGGCTCCTTCTCCATGTAATGCACTAACTAGTAAATCTGATTAATTAAATGATAGTAATTGAGTCTGGAAAATGAAGGCATTTATCAACAAATCTCAGTGTTATTTGTTGCACAAATGCAAAGTCAATACAAAGACTGCTATACATTAGTGATCAATATTTTAGCCACACTTTTTGTACCGAAATGGATGACTAAATGCTTTTTGTCTTAATCTGCTTATGCTGTCACAGCAAGTAGTTTGGAGCAGTCAGACATGTTGCTGAAATTCAGAAGTCATAAAAATGCATAAGATGAAGATCAGAGGCTGCGGACCAAATTTTCACTCATGAAAATGTTAGCTACTGAATGATAACAGGTGAGAATTTGGTCCACTAAAACCAGTTGGACAGAGGAGAAATTGCTGCCCAGTGGTTACTGTAGAAGTGAGTACAAACAGCTTTCACACATCTGAGGCACGTATCTCACATTCTTGTCATGTGGTAGCCCATTCTTGTGAAAAGGGAGCTTGCATTGAGGACCCTCACAGGTTTTAGGAAGTTGAGCTACCTCATATGAACCCAGTTCTGGACTCCTCCCTGGCACCGATTACTTTTGTGACACTGTAATTTTGAAGGCAGCTGCCTTAGAGGTTCCTGAGTGATGCAGCATAACCCCTCTAGAGTAAAGGATACTTACAAGCTTGGAATGATCCAAAGCACATGTAGGTAAGGGAATGAGAGCTGAAGTGTTTTGCCAAGGTCAGCTCTAAATCTAGTGACCCTTGGCTTCCCATTACAACTGTTACACATGCAATAAAATAGAATCTAAAATTCAGTGTCTGGTCTCATTACTTCTGCTCTGCTTCCAGTGACTGCTGTTCAGAATCTGCAAAGATTTTGTCATATTTTTTCCAGAAAAGAAAGTAAACAGTAGTATTCATTTTTCCTTGTGTCAGAAAAAGCAAAACGGTATTTTAATGACCATTGCTAGCTTAGAATCTTGAGGGAGTCTTTGTGCCATTAAAAAAATAAATGCAGTGATAAGCAGAAGACATTACATAAAAAATACCTGTAATCTGTAACTCTCCTTCAGAGATGTGCAGTATCCATACCCAAGTATTACAGATTTCCAAAATATAAAAGGTTGTACACATCAAATCGAATACACTGGAACAAATGGGTATAGCAGGAAAGGAAAGGGAAGATAGATCTGTAGCTCAGTGTTTGTGACCAGACTTCAAATAACCTCTGCACACAAAGTTTCATGACACCATTTCTTCTCCATACATGGGAGAGAAAAAGTGTTTTAAAAAAATGGAAATCAAATGTAATGGAGACCACTGGACCTTTAGGTGGACACATGCTATATATAAGAATATTGCTACTTAATATTTAAAATTATTTGCATCTTAATAGCAGAATTTATGAGTGATAAATTCAGCTGTCAGTGTGCATTATCCTGTATTGATTAAAATAATATCTAAAATTCACTATGGAGGTGCAGTTTTACCCCTGGGGATTAATAACCATTTGAGAAGTATTGATGGCTTAAGGTGCAGTCAAGGACCATTAACCCCGCTTTGTCATTGATACCCAGAAAATGTTCTGTACCAAGGTCGTTATTGGTGTTATAAACTCTAAATGAAGACTAACATCAGTGTATGGATTTTTTGTTATAGCTGATGCATACTCAATTGGTGTGTAGAAAGCATGACCCAAGCACTAAGAACTTGTCCTGCTCAGGAGCCTCTCAGGTTTGCTTGAACCATTTCTCAACATTTTGCTTTGCCTTTAATTAACTGTACTCTTCAGCCTCGTTTCTCTACTTGTGCCATACCCAAGTGAAAGGAGTATTTGTTAATAATAGCTAACATCTAAAATAATTTCTTACAACATTGAGATACATTTTCAGTATTCTTTTGAAAGAAAAATCTGTTGAGAATTCCTTAGTTTATTTCTTTTCAGATGCCCAGTTCTCAATTTAGAAGTTCTTCTGTTTGCTTCACGTTACAGAGAGGTGTATATTCTGCTAGCAGGAAGGATAGGATAGTCACAGCCTGTTAGCAAAATATACACCTCTTTATTAGGGAAGGCTAAATTTAAGAACTAACGGATGTTTTTTACAAGGCAGGATATAAGCAAACAAACAGAAAAATGGTTCAAAAACAACTACAAATATTAAAGAGGATGTAACAAATTTCACAGCATTCTTAGAAGATTATCCCAAGAGAAAAGATGAAGCTTATATATACATAGAGCTGTGTGCATATCTGTTTTAGTGTATAAATTTAATGTGGAGTACATTTAGTGTATGCATAAGAACAATATTCTATGGAGGTGTCCTTAGTAATTGCATAGTTGGAGCTTGATTCAGATTTTAGATAAATCAGCATTCAAATCTTTTTGTTTGAGAAGCAAATAAATACTTACTGGCTCCAAAAGACAGCATTTATTGCCAAACTATAGTTGGTTTTCTTCAAGATATTACATAATTTAGGTATTAGCCTCTAATTTATGTTCACACATCAAAAGATTTTACTCTTTTTTAAAGATCGGGGCAAGTTTCTAATGTTTACATTTAATATTTCATGTTTAGTTTACCATAATAGAGAAACTGGATCCTCTACTTGGGATTACACGCACACATCAGTAGGATGCTCCATGGTGTTTGCAGAGGGAGAGAGGCAGGTATTTATCATAAATGTGTTCCTGTCCTACTTTTCCAGCTGTTTATACTTGCATCATTATGAGCAGCTGGAAAGACTGCTGCTCTCCAGCATTGAGTGCTTGACTTCCCTGGGTGTTTCTCTGCTCAGAAAAATTATTATCAACAGTCCTTGTCATCTAAGAAAGGAACACAAAGGGAGAAAAGAGAGCTACTATTCAAGGGGCTGTTCTGGGATGCCATCAATTCCTTCAATGGTGTGATATGGAATACGCTTTAAAAATTTCAATAACCACAGATTTAGGAGGGTCTTCAATGTGTTACATGATTAAAATTTGAATTGAAAAAAAAAATAAAGAAACTAAATAAGCAGAGTGGGCTCCATCAACTGACTGTCACTAAGGCCAAAGCCAAGTGCCATGCTGAGGGGGAAGGGAAGTCTAAATGCACCCAGCAGCACTGGGGAAGGGAGCTGAAGGCAGTTGGCCACCCACAAGCTAGGCATAAGCTGAGAGGAGGGTGGTACCACAAGGATGGGTCTCAAGGAGGGCATCACATCTATGACATATGTGTATGATCGTTGCCACCTACCACCTGGCACAGTGGGGGCCAGAGCTGGAGGAATAATACTTTGAGGAAGGTGGAGGCAAAGCAGAAGGAATCTGGAGGAACAGAGAGCTAGGAAGGTAAAAATTAAGCAAACATAATCCATTTGGTATCAAAATAATTGAGTCTGTTTGGTCCAAATCCCTGTCTTCTGATATGCAGAACATTGTTCACAGCAGACAGTGGTCTGTTGTTATCCTGATGCAGTGAGTCTGAACAAGAAGAAGCTGGATCAGTTTGCAACCTAGACTCTGACTTAATATTTAGGAAAACTTTTGAATGATAAGTGTATACAAGGCTACTTGGATTTTTAACCTTCTGCACTGGCATCTTTTCAAACAATAGAGATCACCTCATGTGAAGACCAACTTTCCTTCAGGCAGCACCCAGAGTAGGAAGGTGCACTCCACAACTTCTTGGGGTCCTCCCAGTCCTCCTTCCACATAGCTTCCTGGCTTCATGATACAAACCCAAAAGCTCCTTTTAAAGAGTGGCATAGGCAGACTGGTGGCTGTATTAGTGCGAGTCTGCTAAATGTAAGCTATAAAAAACAAAGGTAAGGCTGAGAATCATCTACTATTATGTGCTGTAAAAAAATGCTTTAAGATTTAAGAGATCTGTCTGAGTCATAAAGGAAAGATACTGTCCTTCCATCTAAGCTTGATCTCAGCCTGCAGGCCTATGTGAAATACTGTAGACTGAGCAGTTGTTAATCCATCCCTTGTCAGCAGTAAAGGATGTGCTACAAATCAGCCACATTCACTCAGCTTCTCTCCACTGACATCGAGTCAAGAAAACCAGCATCCTGTCTGGTTTACAGCTCATGGTCTGAAGCAGAGAGAGAGGAACTGTTTCTTGAAGATAAGTTTCATACTAGTGTTATTCAACACAACTTTATAATTAAAATGGATTGGCTCATGGTCCATATTTGTATACCTACAAGTTTCCATTCTGTGCCACTTTCCTATTGACTTAAATACTGTGATTGATATGGTAGCTGAATTTCAGATTGGCAGATGATGGTGTAGTTTAAATTTGCACAATTAATATTGTAGTGAAAAAATGAGTAATTCACCTACAATGGTTGCCAGTTGTATGTACACAGGTGTCGTTTTTGTGGAATTGTGACAAATATGCGTGTCATGTGATCCATCTATCATGTGTCTGCTTCAGTTTCAGTATTCCATATTCGAGAGCTTGGACTAACATATCTTGGTGTCTACCAACAAATTACCCCCTTCTCATTAAATACTGCAAGACTGTTAGACACCTGAGACTACAGCCTTCTAAATAGGCTTTAGATGAGGGCTACCTTTAAAAAAAATTGAAAATCTGACCTCCCAAAATGCAAGGAGAAATGTTGGGTTCAATAATATACTCGAGAAACTTAGAATGTGGATATACAATTATTTTAACATGTATCTTAAGCATATGTCAGGGGAATAACTAATCCATCATTTTTAATGGGCTCTCTGTTTTTCCCCATGATTAGAATTCAGTTACTTTCTCTGCACCAAAGATCTTGTGACCTTAAAAAATCCTACATTTTGCCTCAACTGTGTGCAGTTGTTATTGCTACTTGTACCACTATTAACATATATTTCCTTGTACTGAGTACTGAGATGAGACACTTGTTACACAACGTGTGCCAGGTACAGAAATCAAACCACAAACAACAAGGGGGTTTTGCGTAGTGTCTGCGGTATCTGCTGTAGTAAGAGAAAGTGGACATGGAGATCTTGACACTGTTACCTGACCTCAGATGTCCCCCTGTGTGGCAGGCAATGGGTACCCAGAGCCTGCTCTACTAGCTGATGATCAGATGGAACTGAGGTGAAAAGCAGAGCTATTTAGGTGACAAAAATGTTCCAGATTTGAGTCCTACCTGAAAGCAACATAGAGAGCCCTTCTACAACTGGGACTTCAACAGTTCATAGAAGCAAAATATCATGCCTCAGTCACCCTGCCACTCTGCCTTGGGGCCAGATAAGGACAGAGTTAGAATATTCCATCCAATTTACTCAAATGCTTCTGTCACCATTTTTACTGTGTTGCAGCTGGGAGCAACCCCAAGAGCCTGATGATAAGCCCCAATGCTCCTGCCCAACAGACCCTGTGTCAAGTTCACTCAGCTGAGCTGCAGACCTGCACCCCTGACTCCAGGATCAGTCAGAGCCCCAAAGGAAATAGCAGGAGCATCCTGTCTGACTTCTGGGATGAAATCTGGGCTGCATGAACTGAAAGGGAAGAAACAAAAACCAGCTGTAGCCCCTGGCTGAAGGTTTGAAGGTAGTCCCTGAGCAGAGCTCTACAGCTCTGGTCCTGGGAAAGCACTGGCATTGCTCTCCCAAATGACTGTCTCACTTCAATTCAAATACCAGGTTTTCATTCAGCAAAGTTCTCATACAGTTGGACCTTGATTTATTTGGTTGGGTTATTTGCCTGAAAGGAATAATTTCACATCTT
Organism: Corapipo altera; assembly: GCF_003945725.1. Taxonomy (NCBI): domain Eukaryota; kingdom Metazoa; phylum Chordata; class Aves; order Passeriformes; family Pipridae; genus Corapipo; species Corapipo altera. The sequence goes on from NW_020884874.1 coordinate 36,059,286, forward strand.
CTAACAGTTGTGATTTCTCCGCTTCATTGATTAAAACACCTCTTTTCCACTATTTTCTCTCCAGCCACATACCCCACCCCCACTAATTAAATAGCTCCAACCCTCACAGCCATAAGACTTCAATGGCTCAATAACATCCTGAGTCAATGTGTTCCAAAGCTGCTTTCTAATTCATTCTTCATGCAAATGATATACAATTAGACCTGGTTAATCTGCATTCCTTCTGCAAATGCTATTGTTAATAGGATTTAAGAAAAAAAAAAAACCTTCAGCTTAACAAATCAATGGCACATACAGGCTATCAGATCAGTTACTCCTTAAACCTTTTGGATGGCCAGGCATATGGGGCAAGCAAGCAATGATTATAACAAGGCCTTGCAAGAGTACTTTGCAGTGCTTGGGATGTCTGACTTCAGAAGCTTTCCACCCCGTTTTTTCTCCCAGCACTACTAGTCTATTCACATCAGGAAAGTAGAAGGAGGATCCCAGAGGAAAAGGTCAGACCTTTAGGAACATTTGTTAGTGACTGCCAAGGGCTGGGGTTCCCCAAGGTTTTCTTTCTAAATTGAGCTGAATTTTTCAACAAATGCCCAGTCCTTAGGACAGGTTTTTACCTGTTAGCAAAGAGCATTGCTAAAATAGAGGGAAAAACCACATCCCCTGCTCAGGCATGCCAGGCTGTCATGGAGGGCTCCTGCTTTGTGTCTTGCTAGGAAAATTCTGGATATGCTGACATACATTTTGAAGTTTCCCTTCCAGTTCAGGTATCCCAATAAGTCTCTTGAAAGAGAAAATGTGCTTCTTCTGGCCCTTGATCCAAGGTGAGACTCAGGTGTCCAGGATCTCCAGGTACAGTCTCTGCCTTCCTCAACAGGCAGGGGAGGTCTTTCCTTGCAGGTGAGATACATGGGGAAGGGCTATACCTGTTACCTGTGAGAAGAGATGCCCCCAGCAGTCCCACAGCCAAGCAGCAGGGCTGGACAAGGACTGCAAAGGTAGGAAGGGTACAGGGACTGGAATAAGTTCACTCTCACACAAATATTGCTGCCTGTCACTCCATCACTGAAGTGCCCATTGTTTGTGCAATGTGGCACATCAATAAAGTCGAGGAATTAAAGTTCTCCATCCACAAGGCATGAGTGAAACAAGGTACTCAGACCTTCTCCATGATGAATCTCTCCTTTCACTCAGCTTTGGCCCCCCAGTCAATAAGGGCACCAACTGTGATGAGGGCCCCAGTCCATCTGGAGCTATTCATTTGGGTCACCAGATGATATGGACTTTCAATCCCTGCCAAACTTGTCCTGATTTGCACAAGAGACCAGATGCAAATAGGTTCTATATCCCAAGACAAATTCTCTCTTGTCACAACCACACCAGAAACACTCACAGGCATCTCACATTGGGATATTGCAACCTTCTGCAGCCAGAAAATATTATCTCTCATTATGCATATATCTTCCAGTACAATCACGACAACTACTGATGTGCCTTGACAGCTCTTCTCTCTTTCCTTCTCCCCTGATGCGACACTGAGCAATGAGAAGCAGGCTCTCAGGGAAAAGTTTGCATGGAAAGTGATAATATGAAAATATGTCAGCATTCCTGAAAAGTATTCGGGCAGCGTCAGTCAACAGAACTGCCTGCAGGCTTAAAAAAAGCACGAAGCACTTCTTAGACCTCACAGGCTGGCAACTGCTTCTCAGTCGCACTGAGAATCTGTGGCCTCACAGAACTCAGCTGTTTCTCTTTTTCCAGGCAGGAGGTATGCAGGAGAGCAGGAGTAATAGGATGCCATTTTTCATTAATTGGATGGAAAAATGCCTAGGTTTTTTTAGTTGTTTTTTGGTTTGTTTTTTTTAAGTTTTCTGCCAGCCTTCGGAACAGAGGAGAATGCGGCCCCACCAGCACTACTCCTCATGGGCTGCTCGCAATAGTCCTGCATGTCCCCAGCCAAGGCAGGGCTGGCTCCCCCTGTGTGTGGGCATCACTGTCCCACTCCAGCTGGGCAGGTCCCTCGCACCCACCCTTACCCAGAGTCCACAGGGTTGCTTATCCTAGTCCTCTCAGCCTGGAAAATGTACAGACTGAATGGACAAGACAAGGAAAGGAAGAAGGCACACAGTGGTGGGTTTTGTACAGCTCCAGTGTCAAAACAATAGTAACTCTTCATTTTGCAGTCTTGGTATCATCATGTTAACCACCCCACATTAGTTCTCAACAGACCTCAAGGCTTCCTTGCTCCTCTCTGCCGTCCCTTTGTCCAATCTCCCTGTTCCTTTCACTATCCATATTTACAAGAAATCCATGTTGATTCAGTGGGTGTTTCACATCCCCATGGAGTGTCCTGGCAAGGTTGCTGTTTTAAAGTGAGCTGTGGTGCATCTGCAATGCCCTCAGGCACAGCATCTGGCATTACAACATCCTCTAGTGCAACTCATTATGTTATAAAGAATCATAGCAAAATCATGGTTAGCAGAATCTGTGAGCCCAAAAGATTTGTACGTGGCCCTGCAATCTCCTTTGGAGTCAGAAGAGTGCTAATGATAATTGTAGTGAAGCAGATCATTATAATAACTAGTACTTTCCTGATCACAAAGGGCCTGCTCTAATTACAAACCCTAAATGCAAACCCCAAGCAAACCCTCTAAAACCAATTGAATAACCCTGATTTTCCTTGCTGAAAGTGGCTGCAGTGATTGGCCTCAAAGTCCTTTTTTGCTCTTCCTCTTGCAGATCCTCTAGAACTTTGAACATCAAAACAAAGTAATGATGTCTGAAGACATATTAAAAGGAACCAGACTCTGAGCAGCACTAATGCAGAGCTCAAGAGCCCAGGAGTATCCAGGCTACTGTAGGTGCTCATATTCCCTTGGGGTACTTTAAGATAGACCAGCTATTTTCAAGCTGGCACTGCTCTCTGCCGCTGCTCCAGGGCAGGAGGAGCTCTGTTTCCTTTATGAAAACTACTTCTACAGGGATGTCCTTTTTGTTCTGTTTTTGTACAGCAGCAAGTGACAGGGCCTCACATCGCTTTAGTCAGTGAGAAGTGTGGTCTAGCTGGCTACTGAAACATCTCTATCCTCTGTAGATGGAAAGAAAGTAAGAAAAATCCCTCCAATGATCTCTATATCTGTTACCGGCTTTATTATAGGCACTTCTACCTAGGCTTTGTTACCTTTTGAGTTTACTAATATTACATCTATGCACTTTCAACCCTTGATTGTTAGATATGATGCTTCTCTCTTGATGGATGGATAATGCCAGATAAGTATTTCAATTAGGATCATTCAAATGAGTCCCATCACCAAAGCAGAAGAGAAAAATATGTGTACAATAATCAATGTGGTTCACTAATGATCAAAAACTGTTCAGAGACTCACTTGGAATAAGGGGCTTCTATTTCACAAACTGTTCTAATTGTCACAGGTCTGCAAAATGGGCCTCAGTATCCCATTTTCTTCTAGTTTTAGTTATTTATGTAATAAATATATTGAGGTCCTTTTCCTCCTTTGCAGCTCCCTGCAATCATCTTCCTTGGCTTGTGTCCATTTTTATTTCTTCTTTTTTTTCCCCTTATGATCATGTTAGCTCCAAACATCTCCATCTTCTTGCAGTTAATGCAACTACTCATGTAAACAGCAGCTCCAAGTGTGGGTGTTGCACTGACAGTCTGACTATATATTCAGGCAGTTTTAGCCAATTCTATCTGCATTTTCAGTGGGAACAGCCCTCATTACTGTCATCATATTAGATATATGAGTAAATATTGAACAAATATCAGAAACAAACCTACTTTGGGCACATTATGCTTTTCATCTCCAGTTCTATGCAGGATTCTTCAGAACAACAACAACAACAACAACAAAGATTTGCCACCTTGGAAAGGCTGGTATTTGTTCTATCTGTTCCAGTTCACTTATACTACTTCTTGCTTTTTTTTTTCTGAGGCTGGGCTGCCTGATATGGTGAAGGTGACATTTATGGCATCACAAGGTGGTTTGATGATCCACTGTGGTATCCATGATCCTGCTGTAGGCTCTGGGCAACCTCTTCAGCTCTGGGCTCTGCTGTTCATCCACGGCTTGCAGCCCTCATGGTCACAAAACTTACCAATCTCCATCAGATTCTTTTCTTCTACTGGAAAAAAAACCAACAACACAGTATCTAGCCCCAGTTGTGACAAAATAGATCACAAGTTAAAGGATGAGAGGCCTAGGAATAGATCATTAGAGGAAACCAATCTTGGAGCCAGAAGTGACCTGAAATCGCTCTTGCATGGGAATGTCTCCCCCAGCCTATCTACTGCAATGTGTCCTCCATGCATGTCATCAGCTCTGTCACTTTCCTGCAGGGAATTACTAATGGGTTGGGATCTTTTCTTCTCCCCCCTCTGCCCTTTCAAACTGGTCATGGCCATCCTCATAAATCTGCCAGAATGCTGACAGCCAGACTGCAGCTCACAGGGGCTCAGGGGACTGTGAGTGATATTCCTTCTGTTTCAGCTCTTTCCAAGACAGCCATTGATTTAGGAGGATGCTTCCTTTTACATGTTTGAATAAAATAATAATAAAAAGAAAGAAAAAGCAACACAGAGAGAGGAAGAAGGGAATAGGAAAAATAGTGGCACCGTGATCTTCTGTCCCGAAGTGACTGCAAGTGCAGGATGTGTCCCCGGAGAAACAGTCCTTCTAGGCAGTGAAAGGAGGAAACAAAAAGCAGAAAAAAATGGACCAGGGAACTCGCCTATTTGCCTGTGCATTTGATAGTGTCACACATGCTTTATCTCTACCCAATGTCTTGTTAGTGAAAAGCCATTTATTTATTTTAGAACATGTTGATAATGAATGCTCCTAGCAGATAACATAGTCTCAAACCAAAACAAGGTTTTCTGTTAACTCTAATCCCCTTGGTTTTATTTCAGCAAAGACTAGTATTCTTTTACTTTCTTTACTAGTGAGCTGCTGCCAACCCTAATCACTCTGGCTCACACCAGGCATTATTTCTATTATCTGGCTGATTCTAAACGACCCTGTCTTCAGCACTGAAAGGCAGCTTGATGTTATCTGAGGGACCACGGAAAGCCTAGACACATAAAGGCAGGCTGAGCAAAAGCACTATGTGCCACTAAGGGCTCACTCATCACATGAAAGCAGGCTGGAAATCAGTATATGGATCTCTGGTTCTGATGTGAGTATAGGAGATCATTGCTTTGTCACCACAGTAAATATTGTGATCGATTAATCTCCACAGCCTGAGAGGTTATGTGTGGGTGAATTCTCACGTGCTGGCTCCTATCCAAGTGTCTCCTGAGGGTGCAGAACTGGAATGATAACCTTTTGGAAGCACACACTTTAAAGAGTACCTGGGTGCTTTAGAGATTGTCCACACTTTAACAACAGGAGTTGCAGTAAGAAGGCAACTTGAAATTGAGCATTTCTAGGCATAAAACTAGTTGGCAGAATTGAAAATGTGTCGGAAGATTCATATTTAAAACATTAATACCAGGTATTATAACCTTTTTAGAAAGGCTTGAATAGACAAAAGAAAATGGGAAAAGGAGCATCCTGTATTTAACAAAATGTAATTCACCATGTCAATAAGCAAATAATCTTAAATTATAAGAGATAAAGCAAAAGTGGAGCTATATGGTGACTCTTGATAGATCATTAGTTTGAATAGGTGATGAAAAAATTAGTTTTGTAAATACCTATCTGTAACACATAAACATATGGGACAATCTAATTGCAACAGAACGAAGTTGTCAGGACAGTGATTCTAAAACAGCCTTTGCATTTTTAAGTGGAATTTTCCTGACTCAGATAGTAACTAATTTAACAGGGGGGAATTTTTTTCTAGAGCTCCTCTTGACAGACAGAGGAGAACTGGGAACTAGAGAGATTGTTTAGACAAAAGCAACAGTGATTTAGTTGCCCTAGTTTTATACAAACAACATGAAGTACAAAAAAAAAAAAGAATATGGATACTTGATACTTTAAAGGGAACATTTCTCAACATTGACAATGGTTATGAGCCCAGCTGACTTGGAGAAAGAATTGAAACAGAAAATTGTTAAAAATAATCAGGAAACACTTGAGGGTATTGGCTCCAGAAACTACAGTAAACAGAGAAGTCTCTACTGCTTAAAAACCCCAATGTTACAGAAGCGAAGTGAAAGCGGATAAAGAGAGACTTGTACATAAACTATCTACATATAAATTAAAGGCTAGAAATGGCAAAAAATTATTAAGGAAGTAAACCAAGTCTATCAGAGTTGAGGATATTGGGAAGAAAAAAAGACAACATTTCAAACTCACATTTAAAAGATGGGACCCTCAAACCAGAGAAGAAATAACTCTGTAAAAGACTTGAACAGTGAGCTCTGTAACCAACTGAATGTCTGTTCCCGTTGCAGGACCATGGAAAGAGCAATAAAGGAGGCTTTTAGACCTCTAAGAGTATGAGGGCGAAAGTATTTGGTACTGTTTCCACTTCTGATGTCCTCATTTCAGAGACACAGATAAACTGAAGTGACTTCACAAAACCTGTGAGTAGTTAGGAATTTGGGAAACATATTTTAATGTGAAGGACTGAGTTATTGAACTATTTAAGCTAATCATTTAGGCAGAAGGGAGGTGACAATTGATGTTACTGTTTCATCAGCAGTTATAGATACCTGCAATAGGAAAAGCCAGAGTGACAATCATGACACTGTAGATCTAATCTTCAGTCCAGTGTCTTCAATATGAACCTGTGGTGTAAATGCAAACAGTGTTAACTGAGGTAGAATTTCTTCACTGTATGTTTTTCAATCAAACCTGGACATTTTTTCCAAGGCCTGAGAAAGAGGTCACTACTGTCAACAAGGCACTGAACTGCATTTCAGGAGATATAGATGGAACTTTACATGTGGGAGTGAGTCACAAACACCACACTTCTTCAGTTTTAATGTGATAGTGTAAGAACCACTGTTTTTCAAACTGGACTTCAAGGTCTTTTAGGCAGATCCCATCTTTGAATACATGCAATACAATACTATAGTTCAAGGAGACCATGGGTTTCACTGAGCTCTCTCAAGGCTACTGGAATGAATGTAAGTAGAAGCAACACAACAAACCATCCTTCCATTTATGCACACACACCACTGCAGAGGTGGGAAAAAACACCTCTTCTGCAGTTCCAGCAGTCATTGCACAAGCTTAGGACTGTGACTTCTGAGGAAGCCAGTTTTCTACAAATGTCTTACATAGCATAAAAGCAGACAGGTAACAGCGCCCTCTGCTTCTGGAGGTTCCGTGCTAAGTGGCAATCAAACTCCTTTTTCCCCATGGATATATACACACATGAGCACACACTGAACATTTTCACCAAGTTCAGCAGAGAGATGGCAATGCAGTCAAAATCCATTATGTTTTGTCAGCATGCTGTCTGCTTTGTAATGGTTTGGCTCAACTTACACCATAGTAGCACAGACTGCCCTTTACAGCAGAGGGATGTTGGGCTGGGAATGGCTGCTGGAGCCAGACAGCACCATGGTTAAAGTTCAGCATGAGTATAGCATAGAAAGGATGGCGCTGAGGGCAAGCCAGCTGCTGCACAATCCCAAGCACAAGCTGTTTATTAGGGTGAGTGTAAAGCACTCCAGAAGGGCAAGACTCAGTGTTCTTCTTCCTTTTGATCCTATTATCATACGACAACATGATTAAAGCCAGAGTAAAGGCAAGGCACTCTTGGAAGAAGCACAGGGGTGTCAAACCACTAATGGAAACTGTCACGGAGGAGACAGAAAGTTTAAAGAAAACATGGCCCTCTCTCCCCCCAGGGCAGGGAGTGAGGGGGATCCCAGTGCCAGCAGAGGCTGCATACAAAGGCAGAGCAATAAAAACAAGAACACAGGATAGAATTTAGAAAAGTAAATGTGGTGTCAACTCCTCCTTTGTCATCTCTGTGTCCTGGGAAACCAGATGACAGCAAAGATTGGCTGCATGGCCCTTCTGGACACTTCTCTTGCACACAGTTCTTATTTCACTGGGACCAAAACTCATTTTAGTCTCCTTTTTAAGCCTTCAAGCCCACACCTCAACCTAAGCTCCTCTGCCTCCCTGCATAGAAGAATGGTCATGCACAAGAATGCCTGATTAAGCAGGACACTGGACGCTAGACTCCAATTCCAGAATAGTGAGGAGGTCAATCCAGACCACTTAGAAACATGTTTCTCCCCACACCAACTGGTTTGGAGCCACTCAGTGTGTGGCAGGCTATACCCTGGGATGCAGGGCTCCAAATGCAATGCCTCTCACCACATGGCATGGGGCTGCACTGATAGGACAGTGCAGGATGTGGAGTTTCAAGTTACAGTCACTGTACTGTTACAAAGTGAAACCAGAACAGGCACACCTTACATCCTTTCTCCTTCCCCATATCAGTCCTGTCATGGAGGTATCTACTTCCCATGCTCCCTCTCCCCTCCTATGTGTGCCTATGCACACCCTTGATCACTAACTAGCAATGCTTCATCCCCTCCAGCACCAAGTGCAAGGCCATGCAACACCAGACTTCATCCAAAGGGAGGTGTGATGAATATGGGATGCTGGTCCCAGGCCCTTGCTGTGCATGGGGAAGATGGGCTGAAGGTCATCGCTCAGCACACACAGGCAGCAGGATGGGAGGAGAGGGCATTGGCTGGTCAGTGCTGATAAGACACTTAAAATCCCAAGACCAATGAGCTTAGAGTGTTAGGAGAAGCATTAGAGGGGAAACAGTACCATAAAAAATGTGTAAACTAATTACTTAGCAAGGGAGAGTGCCCATCCTTCTCTCTTTCTGTGTAATGTCTCTATAATGCCTCTCTCCTTTTTCATCTCCCATTCCCTCTGCTTCCTTTCTTTGGTTCCCTAACACTTCATTTTCCTCCCTTCCTTTCCTTTCATGTTCAAATCCCTTTCCTCTATCTCCCCACCCTCTTTCCGCTTTCTGTCCCACCTTCAGTTTCATCCTTTGTCTAAAACACTAGATAGATTTTGTAACTTTCTGATGTTGCTGTAATTGCTAACCCGGAAGCTGCAAAGACTTGGATAAGTTGTTTTTCCTGGCTATGGATTCAGGCAACTGAAGTATAGAAAGTCACTGGGTGTTATAGGGAAAAGACCAATGCAGTGTAGTGGAATTTCAGCTGTGTTTCTGTTGCCTAAGGCCTCAAGGGAGCCGGCTCTCTCTGCAACACAGCTACCAGGACTATACCCAAGAGATCAGCTCTCAGATTCCTTCGCTGATTACAATGAGCTGAACACATCTGAGTTCAGGAGGGTTCAGACACTGACAGTGCCTTCTTCTTGGGAGCTGGATTCTGTGACTGTGAAGAGTTGACCTTGGAATGCCTGCATTCCCGTTCCTTGCCTTAGCTTTTATATCTGAGCTGACATCATATGGTCTGGAATATCCCTTTGGTCAGTTTGGGTCAGCTGGCCTACTCAGGTCCCCTCCCAGGATCTTGTCCTCAACTGAGGAAGGAATGTTACAGTGCTGATGCTGTGCTCAGCAATAGCCAAAACACCAGTGTGTTATCAACACCCTTCTAGTTACCGATGCAAAGCACAGCACTGTGAGGGCTACTGTGGGGAAATGAACTCCAGCTCAGCCAGACCCAATACAGTGACAAACACAGCATCGCTATAAACCATCTATGAACTAAACAACCAGTTAGTGAAGTTTGTTATAACAACCTTGAACAACCTTGAACTGCTGCGGTAGCAGCAGCAGCAGCAGCACGGGGAAAAAAAAAATGCAATGGTGGAAAGCTGTCAAAAATTGAACATTTTTAGCATAAGATATTAAATCAGTATTTACTTTAACAAGTTTAATAGATTCTCTGCCATTTGCTCCCAAGAGTTCTATTTCAGCTGAGCCCTCTGGAGATGCCTAGAACATCTGGATACTCATATCCCTTTTATTTCCCACTGGAGTCTTAAAAACTCAATTTTGTTGTACGAAATACAGTCTATTTTGTTGAAATGCCAAGGCAGGACTTTCTCCGTCCAGTACTCATGGAATATTTACTTCAATTTTTCTTCTGTCTGTTGTGCTTTCCAAAAGTTGGGTAGTTGAGAATGCTAGCAGTGTCTCAGATACATGGAAAACATTTACCACAAGAGCAAACACCGCTGGGGTGTGGAATGGCTGTGGAGACAGAGATATTGGGAAGCCTGTGAGTGTACAAGCAGAGAGGCAGGTGGTCACTCAGGATGAAATAACTTTGTAGTGGAGTACTCCATGAACTAGGAGCATCATTCAGGATGGATCCTCTTCACAGGAAGAAGAAGGAAGTTTTGGGAAGGGAAGGGGAGGGGAGGTTAGGGGAGGTTAGGGGAGGGGAGGTTAGGGGAGGGGAAATTAGGGGAGGGGAGGGGAGGGGCGGGGCGGGGAGGGTCGGGGAGGGAAGGGAAGGGAAGGGAAGGGAAGGGAAGG